>NW_024061779.1:0-178192 GCF_006381635.1 Hibiscus syriacus
TAGGTGGAAAACATGAAACACTATTAAATTTGAAACATAAATTACTAACTTTAAAAGCAGTTTTAAATCCTAAAAAGCGTCGATACTTTTAAAAATATATCGATCCAAAACGATATACCAGGTAAAATATGATAAAAACCGGTAAATTAAAAGTGTCGATACGTTATAAAGGATCGACACTTTGTGAATTCAAGAGAAGCAGTTATAGCGCCTATAATGTTCGATACTTTAAAAAAAATATCGATCCACAACGTATAACAGGTAAAAATATGATAAAACCGGTATCAAAATATAAAACCGGTAAAATGATACCGGATATATTGAAAGTGTCGATACTTTCGTAAGTACGGGTAATAATTATCGACACTTTCAAAGAAATAGGTAATTATCCTTTCGAAGTACGCACCTGACATAAAAGTATCGACACTTTTGTATTTGTATCGATTAAATATAATAACATATCCGATGAAAATATAAAGGCCATAGCTAAATATCCTCTGAAAAAATAGAACGGACGAGTTTTTGAAATCGAAGAGTAATTGTTGCTGCATTTCAGAAGGCGTTTCTAAAGCGAAGTTTGTTTGTTTGTTGCTGCAGTCGAATCGAAAAGTATGTTGTCGAAACCCTAATTTTTATTATTACAGTAATCGCGATAGGGTTTATGTGTTGTTTGGGGTTTTGGAGTAAGGAAGCATTTGGGACCGATTGCAGGTAGAAAGATATTCAATGAAAAATATAATGTCGATACTTTTATTAAATTATAGGTAGAAAATGATATTATAGGTTGTAAAATGTGCCGACATTTTGGTGTGGCCATTCAAATTCTTTTGAAGAAAACCGTTTTTCACAAGAGTAGTTATCTATTTGTATATTGAAAAGTGTATGTAACAAAATAATTGATTTGCGTAAACTGATATATGAAGGGAAATGGAGTCAATGGTTGGAAAATTGTTGGTGGAGCAGATGACTTTGAAATTGAGGCCGAGACTCGAAAGCAACCAAAGGGTGGATATGTACTTCTAGTAAGTATCAATGTCTTTTTGTTATTATTGTTGAAATGGGTAATTGGATTAAGTATCGATAAACTTAAATTGATTACAAATTTTAAATGTTAACAGTATGGCCGAATGCAAAAGGATGAAGGGAGATGGCACACAGAGCGGTTCGGTATGTAAAATGAAATTGACATTGATAGTATTAGTATTTAGTGTTAATGTATTGATTAAGAAACGTTTATGTTTAATATTAGGTGAAAAAGATGTGAGTCCAATGGAATTCAATGAGTGATGCTGAAAAGGAACCTTACATCACACAGTCAAGGAATGATAGTAAAGAATACAAAGAACGGAGGAAAGCACATGAAAATAAGGTATTCATTAAACTTGTAAATACGTTGATACAAAATATATAAGACTATAACATTATATATTGTTAAAAAATGTAGGAAGTGTCGACAAGATGCAGCATTAAAAGGGTAATTAGTAATTAAACACCTTAAGGAGAAGGTCAGTTGAATGTGCCGGGAGAAATAGGTTTGGATCGTTGATCGGAGTAAGGGATCGACCTATTCGGAGGGAATTGTGTAGATCCTTGATGGCACAATTTGACGTCAGTCAATGTATGGCTAAGTATGGTGATTATTCATTCCCTCTGGGGTATCGACTGCTGCAGCCGTATTGGGTACAAACAAAGGCAAAAGTGTATAGAAGTCTGTAGGAGTAAGAACTGGAAAGCACTTGCCTCCAAATATGTTTGAATCATAAGGTGACATATGCTGAAGTTGAAGAGGATATCAAAAGTGGATCTTACGGGGGGATGAGCTGAAGGCCTGAGTTCTATTGTACCTTGTCGGGATTTTCTTTGTCCAACGGGTGATACGTCAACGAACAAGGAATATATGAAGCTCATTTGCGATGAAGGCTTGAAGGGTGAATTCAATTGGGCTGAATATATCCATTCGAGATTGATTAATCAATAATCACCTTTAAAAAGGGCAGCCAGAGATACCTCAAAGGGTGCATAGCAATCTAGAGGTAAATGAGTTGAATCACTTTTTTGTGTTTTTATATAAAAATATAAATTTTATTATAAATGCAGGTTGCACTGTTCGATTTTGGTCGGGCTGTGAGGCAGTGCCGGCTTATGAAAGAACCGGAGTGGCACGCATCCGTGCTGGGGGAGGAAGATGTGGTTAGAGTGATGGTGAAGTTGAAGTTGGATAGAGGGAAGAAGCAGAAATGGTAATAAATGTAATTAAATAATATTAAGAATAATCAATGTCTTAATCTTGTAATTTAATTTTGAGGTTATTGGCAAGGATTTAGAGGAGGCAGAGAGAAGAAAGGAGGGATGGTTGTATTGGGATGACGGTGAGTGGGACGATAGTGAAGCAAAACAGAGTAACTTCGACATTTTGATGTCTGAATTGGCTGATATCAAAAAAATCCAATTTGAAATCATGCAAGACAATCAAGAGTCGAAGAGAAACTTGATCAAGTCGTAGAGAAACTCGAGAGAGTCGAAGATACACTCGAGAGGCATAAGGGGGTAGTGGAAGGAAAAAATAGATGGAGGTGAAAGAAGTAGAGTGTTGAGGGGTGAAGTGGTGAAAGAAGTTGGGGTGTTAGGGGTGATATTAAGATGGTGACGGAGAAAAATTTGAGGGAGTGGAAGGAGGTTGTGGATTTGAGGAGTGAACTTACGGGGGTGAAGGGGTGGTTTGATAAATACTCGGATGAAGGAGCTCAATTGAAGGGTGAAATAAAGAGATGAAGAGCTATGTAGAAAAAAAGTACGATAAACTGAAAAAAATATGAAGAAGAAAAGAGGGAGGAGGAAGAAGAAGAGATGGAAGAAATGAGGAGGAAGGAAGTCGATGTCATTTATACATCGGAGAGTGTTATAGCAGCAGTTTTGGATTCGGAATGTCCTGCACCCCAGAAGAAAAGCAGAAGTAAGTTTAATAAAAGAATACTTAATTTGATTTTATTATGTTGTTGTGACAAAAATTTGTATGCAAAATTGTAGGTTGAAAAAGCGGATATTCCAAGCAGAATTGATGACATCGAAGCTGCAATTTGGATTATTTATGGAATAGCGAGTTAGAATCGGGTAAGTGAATATATTGTTTTGTGAGTGATATTTAAATTTCATGACAACATATTAATCCTAATGATTCATACAGATATCTGTAATCTCAATGGGAAATCAATTCGCTACTGTATACGACGTTGCAACGTTGAAGCCTACGGAATGGGTTGGCGGTGTGGTAAGTAGAAAGTAGAAAATGTTAAAACTTATTGAATATGTTCTGATTGTGTAATTAATTTTGTTAGGTTAGATTTGCTCGCCTGGACCATATGCTACATTCTCAAAAGTCACTCCGGAGGATTGGCTACCTTCCATACCTCTTAGTGGTGAGTTAAATTAATAAATTGAAAGTAGTGTTATAGACGGTAATTAATAATGTTTTGTTGCGTAATTACAGCAACAGGGTTGGAAGCCAACAACAAAGAAAGTGTTGAGAGTATTTCTACCTTCTGGGGTGTCATATTGGATAACTATGTGAAATTCACCGACTGTGAGAGGTAATACACCATACCAATTGCAAATGATGTTTTCGGATATAGAATGTTGAATTTTGTCAAATTGGGTGTGAAATTTGTTGCAGATCATGATCACAATAAACTACCATAATTCACATTGGTATCTGTTGGTGTTGGATATGGTAGATCATGTTGTAACAATATGATAGTATGTTTACAACAACTGAAGCAGCTAAACAGAGAGTGAAGGATGCTAAGAGATTGGTATTATGTATGTATGAAAGGACATTATGTAAATTATAATGCTAATCTTTTTGGTGCATAACTTCTTCTATTTTAATGCAGATTAAAATATTAGATTCTATAATAAGAAACGCATTTGGGTTAGTCTGTGGATCTCTAGGAAAGATCCCTTGAAAAATTTCAAATTTGTGGAGCATAAGAAGAATAAGCAATTGAATGGGTATGAGATGTTATCACAATAGAAAGCTTAATTTATGCAGTATTCATCATAATTGACTGTGTGGTTTTCAATTTTGTAACAGATATGATGCGGCATGTATGTGATGATGTGGATGGAATCGATCGGTTCTACAGGGCAACTGGTGATTTTGTAAGTGGATAGAAAAAATCGTTTGTGGTAAAATTGTTAAAAGTCGTAGATTGAATGCTGTAGTTGACAATACTTAACGTTCTGACAATTTGAATAGGTTGTTGGAGACTGGGATCGATCGCGAGTATTAACGATCTCGTAAGCCATAATCAAAATGAACGAAGACAGGAGATAACAAAAGCTGCAATATACATAGATAACAAAAGGATGCAATGATGAAATGTTAGGGTTAATTTTGTATAAGATTTATAATTTATACGATTTATATTTTTGTATGTGAATATAAGTTATGAATGAGATGAGAAAAGTTAGCAGTATGTTGTTGTACATGTTTCTTATACAATTAAGGTCATGTTGATACTTGGAAGTAAAAGGCAATTTACATATGGCCAACAGGGTGCACCCATAAAGTGTCGATCCATATATAAAAAAGTGTCATCCCAAAAACATCGAAAACCAAAAGTATAATGTAATATGTAATTTTTCAATCTAACCGGTACAATTATACCGGTTTTATGAGAGAATATGTCTAAAAAAGTGTCGACACTAATATAGTTTGTCGATATTTTTTTTCCAGAATGAATGGAAAACAGGATGCACCTATAAAGTGTCGATCCATATAAAAAGTGTCGATCCCAAAATCATCGAACCCAAAAGTATAATGTAATATGTAATTTTTCAATCTAACCGGTACAATTTACCGGTTTTATGAGAGAATATGTCTAAATAATGTGTCGACACTAATATAGTTTGTGTCGATATTTATTTCCAGAATGAATGGAAAACAGGGTTGCACCCATAAAGTGTCGATCCATATATAAAAGTGTCGATCCCAAATCATCGAACCCAAAAGTATAAGGTAATATGTAATTTTTCAATCTAACCGGTACAATTATACCGGTTTTATATGTCTAAATAATGTGCGACACTAATATAGTTTGTGTCGATATTTTTTTCCAGAATGAATGGAAAACAGGGTGCACCCAAAAGTGTAGATCCAATATAAAAAGTGTCGATCCCAAAACACGAACCCAAAAGTATAATGTAATATGTAATTTTTCAATCTAACCGGTACAATTATACCGGTTTTATAAGAATAGTCTAAATAATGTGTCGACACTAATATAGTTTGTGCGATTTTATTTCCAGAATGAATGGAAAACAGGGTGCACCCATAAAGTGTCGATCCATATATAAAAAGTGTCGATCCCAAAATCATCGAACCCAAAGTATAATGTAATATGTAATTTTTTCAATCTAACCGGTACAATATACCGGTTTTATGTGAGAAATGTCTAAATAATGTGTCGACACTAATATAGTTTGTCGATATTTTTTTCCAGAATGAATGGAAACAGGGTGCATCCATAAAGTGTCGATCCATATATAAAGTGTCGATCCCAAAATCATCGAACCCAAAGTATAATGTAATATGTAATTTTCAATCTAACCGGTACAATTATACCGGTTTTATGAGAGAATATATCTAAATAATGTGTCGACACTAATAGAGTTTGTGTCGATACTAATTTAAATATCAAGTGTTTTCCACGTTTACGATATATAGTACTCTTAATCGAGAACCCTAAACATAAGGCAAGCAGGCAGATCTTCCTCTTTCTTCTACCGTTATCATAAGTGACGATCAGATATTCAGGTAAATTTATCGATATTTTATGGGTTTGATTGATTTCTATATTGGAGTTTTTATCCTGAATGTGTTTGTGTTCCATTGTAATAGGGGTAGCATCCAACCAAAATGGCTCCAAAACGTCAGCGTCATAAGCGAGGTCTTTCTCAAAGCTCTTCTCAACCCAGTTCTTCTCAACCACCTCCTTCTGTAACAAACGATTCTTTTGAGGAAATCAGGTCCTTCGAAACTCTGAACTTTAGATCCGATATGGAAAACAAAGATGGCAGACGAGTTTTAAAGTAAGGAAGATTCGTCCCGAACGTGTCATTGACCTGGGTTTCTTGTTTGATGATAAATATGCATTTAGTTTTAAATCCACATTTACATCTTGGGGTTGGCTTGAATTCCTTGGTGTAGAACCAAGATATTATCCCAACCTAGTTAGAGTCTTCTACAACAATGCTTCCTTACAGCAGCCTAATAAGACTAATATAGGAATTAATACACATGTCATGGGGAAGGATATATATATCTCCAGAAACTATTGCGGAGGGTTTAGGTGTAGCGAATACGGGGATTCAGATGAAAATGGTGTAGATTGGTCTACAATTAAACGGGTTACTAGAAAGCCCAATTCACCTCGATGTAGAGTCGAGAGTGTTTCACAAAATGCTCACATGGTATATCCGGCCTAGTGGGGGAAAACATTCAAGCTTCGAGACAGCGATTATTGGTGGATAGCAAAGTATAAATCCAAACGGCTCCAAACATTGCAAACTCATATTTAATACAATTGTATATATGGTCACAAAGGGAGCAACAATTTCAACTACACTACCATATGTGTCATCACCCATCTGTTGAAGAAGAAGGAAGTTGATTTTTCGCATGACGCCCCTGTTCGATTAACCCGCAAGATTGACATGGTATTTATTAAAAAGCGGGATATGATTTTGTTGAAAAACTCGGTTGGAAGCGTGTCAAGGAGGTCGGATTAGATCAAGAGAGGAGGAAAGGGACCCCGTTGGCCATGAAGAAGAGCAACCAAGTGGAGACGCAATGATGGAAGAAGCTCCAGTTGCAGAGGATGTCACAATAAGACCGTGATGGAATACATGGTCAATTTTCGGGAGCATATTGATTCCCTTGTGAGTGGAATGCGATCCGATATTTCATCATTGCAACGTGAAGTCTCCATGTTGCGTAACGAATTACGTCAACGACATCAAACGAGTTAGGTAATTCATTATCTATGTTTCTTTACATTTACACGTTCTGAACTTTATTTTATTTCTTTTAACAGATGTGGACAACCAAGCGGTCGCAGAAGATGAAGCTGACGATGAAGATGACGATGAAGCTGGCGATGAAGATGATGACGATGATGATGATGATGATGAAGATGATGATCCAAACAAGTATATCGTCTGCAACGCCGCCTTCAAGAAAACTTTTAATTTTGATCTCAATGGTGTCCTTGCCTACATCCCAAGACTGCCGCAGGTTTTAATTCTATTCTTTTGTATCCATTATTTTAACATATAAGCGTAGAACTTTAATCTCATTTTCTTCATGGTAGTGTTGTCCTCAGAAGAGGATTATTTGAATTTATGCAATTTGTGTCGACAATTTTGTTGTTGCCCTTTGGTCTTCAAAGATGAGGTTAGAACATGTTTGAGGCAATTGAATTACTGTAGTCAAATCGTTAATATACATTTGAATGTTAACATTCAAACTTGATTACAATCTCAGGCATAACGTCGACCGTGTACTTGAGAAACTACCTGTATTTTCCGAGCATTTTCTATTCGTGTGGGTAAGATGAATGTCATTACAGTTTGCTGACTTTTCGTTGTCTATGATTCCTACATATTATGTTCGACTATTTTGAACAGGATCAAAAAAATGCAAACATACGATTTCTGTTACCTACTGTAAAGATCTCAATGATGTTTGGAACGCGTGTCCAGATTTTAACGAGCTAAATACACTTTGGTCGATGATTCAGCGGAAAAAATGATTTATAATCCGGTAAGTTGCATTTATGCAATATGTTTTTCCAGTTGAACATGTGTTCAGACATTGATTATTTTAACAACTTATGTGTTTATATAGAAATACAATTACATATGTCCACATACCTTTGACGCTGCTTCCCATTCGAACGAAAGCTCTAGGTATGACACAATTTATTCATGCTTATGCGAATTTAATTTATTGTTAGTAAAATGCACCTCATTAGTTTGATAATTGAAATTATTTATGTATGTCCTCAGAAAAAGGCGGAAACATACGAGAGTATTTGGAAATTTGTTGAAGGCCTCTAATGTTCCGGACTTCGTTAGAAACAACCCTTTTTCATCGGATTAATTTTGTTTGTCGGTATATTATTTGAACATTCTTGTGTATTTATATTTGGTGTGATTATATGGTGTGTATATTTCATTAATTATTCCATATTTGCTTCTATGTGTACATATACATTTGAGTGTCTATACTTTTTTAATATATTGTAAAGTATCTATCCTTTTTATAAAAGTGTCTATACTTTTTCCACTGTAGAAAACATTAATTTAAGGTTATTTTTTGAGTGAGTTTTAAGATATTAATTTAGTAATTATAGGCGTCTAATGATTTATTTTTTACGTTACGGTATATTATTATTAAATTAAAATTTAATATTATTTTATAAAATATCAAAACAATCAACTAATTTTTTGTGCAAATGAAATTATTAAATTAATATTGTAGGTGGAAAACATGAAACATACTTAAAAAATATTGAAACATAAATTACATATCTTTAAAAAAAGTATCGATCCTTTTTATAAAAAGTATGGACACTTTCAACATATTATAATAAAATAGGTAAATTTGCAATATAACCGGTTAAATATACCGGTTTTATGCGCGAATAGGTCTACAACCTATATCGACACTTTTTAATATTGTGTCGGTACTTTATGTCCAATTGGAAGAAAAATGTCGATACGATTTAAAAAGGTGTCGACATTTACACATCGGAACCCATAATTATAATGTAATAGATAATTTTGTAATATAACCGGTATAAATATACCGATTTTATGCGCGAATAGGTCTACAACCTATATCGACACTTTTTAATATTGTGTCGGTACTTTATTTCCATATTGGAAGAAAAATGTGTCGATACGATTTAAAAAAGTATCGACATTTACACATCGGAACCAGATTTATAATGTAATAGATAATTTTGTAATATAACCGATATAAATATACCGGTTTTATGAGCGAATAGGTCTACAACCTATATCGATACTTTATAATATTGTGTCGGTACTTTATGTCCAGATTGGAAGAAAAATGTGTCGATACCATTTAAAAAAGTGTCAGTAATTTTAAGTAACGCGGTTTTTCTTCCTTCATTCAAAATATTTATATGTACATAAAATAGGAGTCATGTTGATACTTACGATATTATATGGAGATCGTTGTCATTCCATTCAGTCTTCGAAAAAATCAGTTGATGTAGGCTGTGTGCTTGTACTCAAACTGAGCTTGACTTGAGGACATGTTAGTTTGTTATTCCCCTCACCGTTGCAGTACCCACATCGCCTAATTTTCTTCTCGACCTTGTTCTTCGGCACTTCTTTTCACTTGCGTTGTTTTCGTTGAGGGTCACGAACATTGTTTACTACAATGCTCTGGTTGACTGAATGATTCAAACCAAACGAGTTTTCTAATTCTTCTATTAGTTTTTTCATCTCATCTCTTGCGTTTTGAAAGACTCGTCTGTCTTGATGCAATGTAGCATAACCTACTTGACGTTGAACGTAGAGCAGCGAACCTTGCCATTTGCATCACTTTTGGAGACACATTCAAATCAACATAGCTGGGTGCAGAAGCCTTCGCATCATTAGTCCACCTACTTTGAATCAAAGTCCCGGGCAAATATGTGAAGTTGATGGCGACAAGGAAGTCCAACGGTCTCGAATTTTTTGCAGGAGCAAATTAGAGTTTTCGTACGAGAATCAAAACTAATTTCAAATTTCCTATTTTTTTCTGCGTACTTTGACAAAATATAATGTTGACATTCATCTGATAAGGACTTAATCTCTGCCTCAATCCAGTACAATGTCTCCCGTATAAGTTCATCTTGGAACAGACGAAAAGATTCGCGGGTAAAAATCGCAGCGGCGTGGCTTTCAAGGTCGACCAGTTTTGTGATCTGGAAGGGCTTCGTATGGGAACTTAAGTAATCCGCTTTCAACTCGTTCATACGCATTCTACTAATTCCATCTTCAATTGCACGAACAACATCTAAATATGTCTTCTTGTGTTTCAGTGCAATAGCTAGTGAAGCATTCATAGACTCGCACCTTTGTGTTGAGTGAATATTGGCAAAGAAATGACCGGTTAGATATGCTTGTGCCCATAAGTGTCGTGTATTTCCCTTCTCAATCACCCATGGATGCTTTTGGACGTTGAATTCTGAAACAATCGAACGCCATTGAATATCAAATTCCTTGGTTGTCCACCAGGAAGCCATGCATTTTGAGAATGCTACTGTAAACTTTGGGTCACCAATGTTAGCTGTGCATTGCGAGAAAGATGCCAAGAACATAATATGTGCTTAGCATAAGGGATAACAGATTTGATAGCCCTCTGCATTGCCCTATCCCCATCGGTTACAATAGAAATAGGTGATTTATTCATCATGGCTTCTAAAAAATTCTGTAGCACCCACTCGAAAGATTGAGACGTATCGTCAGCGATTATGGCAGTGGCAAACACAATTGTGTTATGGTGATGATTGACACCAACAATAGGCATAATTGGTCGACCATACAAATTATCTTTGTATGTTGTGTCGAACGTAATTACATCACCGAAGCATGTGTAATCCGATCTCGATGTAGAATCCGACCAAATAAGATTATACAATGCCCCCGATTCGTCTACCGAGTATGTCATAAAAAACCCGGGATCATCATGTTTCTTATAATCAAAGTAGGCAATAAGCGCATTCACATCCCCATCGACGATTTCCTTTGCTTTACCTCTTTGAAGTGCATTGTAGAGGTCTTTATGTGTAAATCCAACATTATGATAGCCCCCTGCCTGCTGCGTTAAATAGTTCATTACTTGTGACGTGCCAACACCGACCTCTTTCAATGTTGTTGCCTCATCGATATCAGCCTTACTTACAGCTCTATTAGAACGCATAAATGGTGTCATAGCAGATGTGCACAATGCATGATTATGTTTCTGATCAGACTTACTTATAACCCACTGATCGTTTGTATTTGTTGCTGTAACTACGACTCTAGCCTTACATCCTGTTCTTGTGACTGGCGTATGAGCACGTTGACGATCAACAGTATTGACTTTTGATACTCGAAACCCTTCTTTGGAACAACAAAATTCTTGTGTCTTCACATTCCCTTCCACGTCAAGCCGTGTTGTTCCCTTACGTGCACTAAACCCATGTTCCCTTGCGAATCCCTTGTAAAAGTGCCAAGCTTGATCACGTGAACAGAAGAGCTGACCAACCAATCTGTCGGATTCATTAACATTATGTACTTCATGGCATTCCTCGGTTGGCTTAACATTGTATACATCAGTATTATCCATGGCAAAAATTTTGTTGTGCAAGTTCAGTGCTCCAGGAGTTGATGGAGATGTAAACAAAGGTTCATTTTGAACATGTTTCTGTCGTGCTGCTTTCAATAGGATGTGGCATTGGTAGTTAGTTAAAGGGTGGGTACAACATTAAATTCGCATTACATATTTAGGTATGTACAATAACTACAAGTATATTATCATTAAATTTAGGTATGTACAATAACTACATATTTAGGTATGTTTGTTAACTACATATTTAGGTATATACATCTTTTGAGTGAGTTTTAAGATATTAATTTAGTAATTATAGGCGTCTAATGATTATTTTTACGTTACGGTATATATTATTATTAAATAAAAACAATAAACATATATATTACATATTTATTATTATCTTTGGTTAATGTTATTAAATTTAAATTCTAAATAATATTTTATAAAATATCAAAACAATCAAATAATTTTTTGTGTAAATGAAATTATTAAATTAATATTGTAGGTGGAAAACATGAAACACTGTTAAAAAATTGAAACATAAATTACATAACTTTTAAAAAAAGTATCGATCCTTTTTATAAAAAGTATGGACACTTTCAATATAATAGGTAAACATATGATGTAATAGGTAGCCCTTATATAATGTAATAGGTATCGTTTATATAATGTAATAGGTAATGGTTATATTGTAAAGTGTCTATCCTTTTTATAAAAGTGTCCATACTTTTTTCACTGTGGAAAACATTAATTTAAGGTTATCTTTTGAGTGAGTTTTAAGATATTAATTTAGTAATTATAGGCGTCTAATAATTTATTTTTTACGTTACGATATATATTATTATTAAATTAAAAATTCTAAATATTATTTTATAAAATATCAACAACAACAACAACAACAACAACAAAACCCAATTCCCATATGTATGGGGTAAGGGTGAGGTAGGGTAGTAGGCTACCCCCAACGCCAGGTTGAGAGTAGCTTCCGTGGAAGACCTCCGGCAGTCAGAAAAATTAAAAATTTAGATAAAATGCAATGCATGTATAAATAAATACATAAATACATAGCTAAACAGTATTCATATGCAGTCATTAAAACCATATGTGCGTCTGTAACGGGAATTAATCCCTGCATAATAATCCCTGCGAAAGAATCTCTGCATATAGACAGAAACATAAGATCCGGCTAAATTTAAAAGAGGAAACATGAAGAGAATGATACACAGAAGTCAACGTTAGCAAGCCCAGTTCTAATCCTTCATAAATACCAATAACAGAAAC
The DNA here is from genome assembly GCF_006381635.1 of Hibiscus syriacus. Lineage (NCBI taxonomy): Eukaryota > Viridiplantae > Streptophyta > Magnoliopsida > Malvales > Malvaceae > Hibiscus > Hibiscus syriacus. The sequence continues at coordinate 12,674 of NW_024061779.1, forward strand.
GTATAAAAAGTATAAGTCATGGAAAATACTACAAAAACATTAAAAGAAGACAGAGATGATACACCCTATAGATGTGACCCACACTACTCGACTACCCTAGTCTTTAGCCTCCATATTTTCCTATCAGAGGTCATGTCTTCGGTAAGGGCTAAATCCCTCAAATCAGATCTCAAGCAGTCTTCCCACTTTCGCCTTGGTCGTCCTTTCCTTCTGGCACCGTCGACTGTAATCGACTCTACCCTCCTGACCGCATCCGACGGTAGTCGCCTAAGGACATGCCCAAACCACCGTAGTCTTCCCTCCCTCTATTTTTCGGAAACAGACACCACCCCCAAGGACATCCTAATAGCAGAGTTTGTCGTCATATCCCTCAGAGTCCTACCACATGTCCATCGAAGCATTCTCATTTGCGGCCTCAATCCTCCTTACGTGATCCTTCTTGGTTGCCCAACATTCTGATCCATACAACAGCGCTGGTCTTATTGCCATTCTATAAAATTTTCCCTAAGTTTTAGAGGGACCTTCTTGTCACACAGAACTCCAGTAGCGGCCCTCCACTTTAGTCATCCGCCTTTATACGGTGTGTAACGTCATCATCTACACCCCCATCTTTATGTATCATAGACCCTAGGTACTTGAAACAATCCTTTGAGGGAGAACGTGTCCTTCTATGCATACTTCTACATCTTCATCATTTTGGTTCCCATTGAAGTTGAACATAAATACTCTGTCTTTCAATATTGATCCTTAAACCTTTTTCTTCCAAAGCAGTCTTCCAGGTAGCCAGTCTACTATTCAACTCAGATTTTGTTTCAGTAACTAAGACAATGTCGTCAGCGAAAAGCATACACCATGGTACACCGTCTGGTGTCGCACAATAGATGTCGTCCATAATCAAGGCGAAGAGGTAAGGGCTAAGAGCCGACCCTGGTGGAGTCCGATTTCCACCGGGAATGCCTCGGTGTCGCCAACTGTAGTCCTGACGTAAGTAGTAGATCTACAGTACATATCACGAATCGCCCGGATATAAGCAGTTGGGATCCGTCTCGTTTCCAAAGTCTTCCAGATCGTATCGCGGGAACACTATCATAAGCCTTCTCAAGGTCAATGAACGCCATGTGAAGATCTCTAGACTTTTCCCTATATTTCTCCATAAGCCGTCGAAGTAGATGAATCGCCTCCGTGGTAGACCTGCCTGGCATAAAGCCAAATTGGTTTTCCGAAACCCTAGTAACTTGTCTCAACCTAGCCTCTATCACCCTTTCCCATAGCTTCATGGTATGGCTGAGGAGTTTAATACCTCTGTAGTTACCACAACGTTGGGGATCTCCTTTATTTTTATTGATTGGTATCACCGTAGACTCTCTCCACTCCTCTGGCATCTTGGCAGTCTCTAAAATAATATTAAAGATGTTGGTCAACCACTTAACTCCCTCTTCTCCTAGGGCCAACCACACAGTGATAGGAATTTGATCAGGACCGACAGCTTTGTCCCTTCCCATCTTTCTAAGAGCCATTTTGACTTCCTCAAACCCAATCCTACTTGTAGGGCAGTCATTGACCGTAGTATGATAGTCGGCTAACCCATCAACGATACTATCTCTACATGGAGAGGCACCGTCATTAAATAAGCCAAAGAAGTAACTACCCCAAACCCTCTTAATATCGTGATCTTTCGCTAAAAGAAGACCATTGTTGTCCTTAATAAACCTAATGTTACCTAGATCCTTTTTCCTAATCTCCCTAGATTTTGCAAGTCTGAAGATGCCATTTTGTCCTTCCTTGGTGTCTAATCTCTTGTATATTTCCTCGTATGCCTTATCCTTTGCTTTAGCTACCGTTTTCTTGGCTTCCCGCTTTGCCTCCTGGTATCTTTGTTTAGCTCTCGACCTTTCTTCGTCGTCATTGCATTGTAGAAACTCCTTGAAGCATGTTTGTTTTGTATTCACCTTAGTTTGGACTTCGTCGTTCCACCACCACGATTCTTTATGTTCCTTGGCCTTCCCCGTCGACAACCCAAGGGTATTTTTGCCAACATCTCTGATGGAATTGCCATATTTTTCCATAACATATCTGCATTTTTGAGTTTGTAGTTTCAAACTTGTATTAGACAAAACCTTACTCCTAAAGTCATCAGTTGTCGCTCCATGTAAGTTCTTCCAGAGGATCCTAGGTTTACCAAGTTTAGCCCTCCTATGAGTGCTCCGCCCGTGGGTACGCGGTACACCAAAACCAACAATTTGTGTTGTGATGCACATGCCTCTTCAGGGAATACCTTACAGTCAATGCAAGCCCATCGTTCCTGATTTCTAATCAAGATGTAGTCGATTTGGGTACAATGTCCCCCGCTATGAAACGTAATCAAGTTCGCATCTCTCTTATTAAAGAAGGAGTTAGTGATCACCAAATCGTGAGCAGTAGCAAAATCAAGCAACGTATGCCCCCCATCGTTCCTGCTACCATAACCGAAACCCCCATGAACACCGTCATACCCGTCGGTTGCACTTCCTATATGGCCATTGAAGTCTCCCCCTATGAAAACTCTTTGGTCCACCGGAATGCTCCTAAGTATATCATCTAACTGATCCCAGAAGCAACGTTTCTCCCCCTCCCCTAGGCCAACGTGTGGGGCGTACACTGAAAGGACATTCACTACTTCCTCTTCTATAATAACCTTAATCATCATGATCCTATCCCGGTATCTGCAAACTTCAACTACATTTTCCTTGAGCCTAGAGGATGCCAAGATACCCACCCCATTTCTAGCGTTATCTACGCCTGAATACCACAACTTGTACCCATTACACTCTCTGGCGCGAGACCCTTTCCACCTAGTCTCCTGAATACATGCAAAATCTATTTTTCTATTATTAAGTACGTCGGTCAGCTCCAGCAGCCTAGCATTTAATGTGCCTACATTCAGCGAGCAAACTCTTAATCTAGTCTCCTTGTCACCACTCTGTCGAGCCCTCCCCCTATACGCCTCATGGTATCTAAAACAATCAAATAATTTTTTGTGCAAATGAAATTATTAAATCAAATAATTCAAATTGAAAATTAAACAACAAATCAATTAAACATTGTTGTGGGTACATTAATTGAACATTGTTATGGGTACATTATTTGGAAAAATAATGTTCCGGACTTTGTTAGAAATAACTCTTTTTCATTGGATTAATTTCGTTTTTGTGGGTACATTATTTGAACATTGTTATATATAAATTTGTTGTGTAAGTATGTTTTGTTTTGATTATATTGTATGTATATTTTCATTCAGTTGAGATGGGTTATGTATAACAAAACAATCTATCTCGCATGTGAGTACTTTATTCCAACCATGTGACAAGTGTGACAACTCCATCAACTCACAACTCAGCTTTGAACTCAATCAATATTGTCTTTTAGCTTGATGGTTCATAAAGCATGTTACTTGAACAGTATGAATCAATTATGCAATTTTCATGTTCATTTAACACTGCATTTCAAATTCATTTCATATGTAATTGGAGTTTGAATTTAAATTTCAATTTGAGTTTGAATTTCAATATATATTTCGGCTCCACTATAAATATTAGCCCAAGCCAATATGCATGTTATCATTGATTATTCCTAATTTCCATTGTTTTTTTTCCAACGTATAAACGCGAGGGAATCCCGACCATTTTATTTTTTGGTCAACTTTAAAGCGTCAGAAACGTTTCGGGCGTATGATCTGGGTGGTATACAAGAAATGTAACAAATAGCAACTAAAATCATAAGTTGAGTACCACCCAAATCATAAGTCTGAAATACTTCCGATGCTCATCAAAATCCAAAGCTCATATGGTGCCAAGCAAAAGGAAATCAAAATCCAAATCTCATATGATGCCAAGCAAAAGGAAATCAAAATCTACAACTTGAGTTTGAACATTGATATGATATGTTCAGTTGTTATCATGTTGGGATTTTCTCGTTTTTGATTGCTTGGATAGTTGTTCTCTTGCTTCTTCAAGTGTTCTTAAGGTTATCCTTTGAGTGAGTTTTAAGATATTAATTTAGTAATTATAGGCGTCTAATGATTTATTTTTTACGTTACGATATATATATTATTAAATTAAAAATTCTAAATAATATTTTATAAAATATCAAAACAATCAAATAATTTTTGTGTAAATGAAATTATTAAATTAATATTGTAGGTGGAAAACATGAAACACTGTTAAAAAAATTGAAACATAAATTACATAACTTTTAAAAAAAAGTATCGATCATTTTTATAAAAAGTATGGACACTTTCAATAATAGGTAAACATATGATGTAATAGGTAGCGCTTATATAATGTAATAGGTATCGTTTAAATAATGTAATAGGTAGTGGTTATATTGTAAAGTGTCTATCCTTTTTATAAAAGTGTCCATACTTTTTTCACTGTGGAAAACATTAATTTAAGGTTATCTTTTGAGTGAGTTTTAAGATATTAATTTAGTAATTATAGGCGTCTAATGATTTATTTTTTTCGTTACGATATATATTATTATTAAATTAAAAATTCTAAATATTATTTTATAAAATATCAAAACAATCAAATAATTTTTTGTGCAAATGAAATTATTAAATTAATATTGTAGGTGGAAAACATGAAACACTATTAAAAAAATTGAAACATAAATTACATAACTTTAAAAGAAGTATCGATCATTTTCATAAAAAGTATGGACACTTTCAATATAATATAATGTAATAGGTAAATTTGCAATGCTCACTGTGGAAAACATTAATTTAAGGTTATCTTTTGAGTGAGTTTTAAGATATTAATTTAGTAATTATAGGCGTCTAATGATTTATTTTTACGTTACGATATATATTATTATTAAATTAAAAATTCTAAATAATATTTTATAAAATATCAAAACAATCAATAATTTTTTGTGTAAATGAAATTATTAAATTAATATTGTAGGTGGAAAACATGAAACACTGTTAAAAAAATTGAAACATAAATTACATAACTTTTAAAAAAAGTATCGATCATTTTTATAAAAAGTATGGACACTTTCAATATAATAGGTAAACATATGATGTAATAGGTAGCGCTTATATAATGTAATAGGTATCGTTTATATAATGTAATAGGTAGTGGTATATTGTAAAGTGTCTATCCTTTTTATAAAAGTGTCCATACTTTTTCACTGTGGAAAACATTAATTTAAGGTTATCTTTTGAGTGAGTTTTAAGATATTAATTTAGTAATTATAGGCGTCTAATGATTTATTTTTTTCGTTACGATATATTATTATTAAATTAAAAATTCTAAATATTATTTTATAAAATATCAAAACAATCAAATAATTTTTTGTGCAAATGAAATTATTAAATTAATATTGTAGGTGGAAAACATGAAACACTATTAAAAAAATTGAAACATAAATTACATAACTTTAAAAGAAGTATCGATCCTTTTTATAAAAAGTATGGACACTTTCAATAATATAATGTAATAGGTAAATTTGCAATGCTCACTGTGGAAAACATTAATTTAAGGTTATCTTTTGAGTGAGTTTTAAGATATTAATTTAGTAATTATAGGCGTCTAATGATTTATTTTTTACGTTACGATATATATTATTATTAAATTAAAAATTCTAAATAATATTTTATAAAATATTAAAACAATCAAATAATTTTTTGTGCAAATGAAATTATTAAATTAATATTATAGGTGGAAAACATGAAACACTATTAAAAAAAATTGAAACATAAATTACATAACTTTAAAAGAAATATCGATCCTTTTTATAAAAAGTATGGACACTTTCAATATAATATAATGTAATAGATAAATTTGCAATACTATCGGTATAAATATACCGGTTTACTTATAAAATAGGTAAATATAAGCGCTACCTATTACATTATATAAGCGCTACCTAGTATGTTATTGTACTTTATAATATTTCCGATTAAATAATATAACATAACCGGTCTAAATTTTAACCGGTCACTTATTTAACCGGTCACGCCGTATATTAACCATTTTTTAGGCGCCGCACCGCAGAACTACCCTCGAAACCGCCCTTTTTAACTTTCTCCTGTCACCTTCCCTTTATATATATATTTTTAAAGAATATACTCTCTTTTTCTTATAGGGTTAGGGTTTGTAATCGAAGGAAATGTCACAGAAAGTTTCAGGAATTTTCTTTCAGGTCAACTGAAGCCTAGATTTTTTGATTTTTCCGGTAAAATTCTTTCGTCCTGATGCTTTTTTTTTTTGTTATTTACTTTGTACCTTAGAACTTGATTTGTTTTGATTGATTTTCTCATCCCCTTTTTCAATATAACCGGATACCGGAAAACTTGAAGTAGTTCCTTACAGATTTGATTTGCAGCTCGGTTTTGTGGTGCTTTGGTTGAGCTTGTTGTTGTTTTATTGACTTGCAGTTCTGATGAAATGCGTGTATTTGGAAAAAAGGTGTCTGATTCTTTGAGTGTTGCAAAGTTGTTTCTTGGAATTTATTCAAGTAATTTTGAGAATTTCAGTTATTCCTTACAGATTTGATTTGCAGCTCGGTTTTGTGGTGCTTCGTGTGTTCCATTGCTTGGCTTTTCATTTGTTTTTCTCTACTATTTTATTCTTCTAATTTTTTGTTTTCCTAATCAAGGGGTTTCGTTTGGCTGGTGGTTTGGTTTGATCGAATAAGATAGAAAAACATCTTTTTTTACTGTTGTAATAATGAAATTGTTGTTCTGATTATGTGCTCCTGACTTTACTATGAGTTGTTTTCTCCCCTTCCATGTAGGTATGAGAAGGGAAAAGGGTTTTGCTTGAGATTTGTTACTTAATACTAGGATTCTCCATTTTCACTTTCTCTTGTAGGTATAATTATGTTATCAATGGCATTTGTGGTGTACTGAATTTCAAATTTTAAATTCTCTGCTAAATCCGCAAGGCATGTCCACTTCTTGAACTATTAGAAGCTATGTATCAGGAAGGAGCCCCTGAGATTGTTAATGATCAGGAAATGTACTACCCTACAGCTACCAACTATGGATATTATTGTACAGGTAATATAAATGCTTCAATTTTATTGTACATGGTGATGCGATTACTTTTAAAATCTCAAGTACACTGTTGGTTGCAATTGGATAGGTTTTGAATCACCAGTTGATTGGGAGGACCCCCAGAATATTTTAGTTGCGGATGGTCCAGAAGTCCAATATGCGGTGGGCAAACTAATGTTTTTAACTCTTTAATTGATACATTTCTGTAGTCGGACTTAGATGTGCATCCAATACGAGTTGTTTCTTAGTGATTTATTGTTTCAAATTTGCTTAAGGCCTACTGTCTCATTTTCAGGATGCCCAAACTGAACCTTTGCCTTATGTATATTATACACCTAGCTATGGATATGCTCAGTCTCCATACAACCCATACAATCCTTACATACCTGGTGCTGTGATTGGTGACGGCCCATTCCTAGGAGCACAACAATATTACGCTATTCCCCCTTGTCAAAACCCTGTATCTCCAACTGCTTATGTTCCTGTTTTCATTCAACCCGATGGCATTCCAAATTTTTCAACAGACTCTTTGTTAGATACTAGACCTGATGGAAGAGGATCAGAATATAACCTTGCTTCAGCATCTGCAGCCCTTTCCAGAAAACCTGCTCCAAATCAGGGAGATACCTTGAGCAGGGTGACAGATGGACAAAGTAAGCATTATGCAATCCACGGAAGTATTCCTGATAGTTCTGGGTCAGCTTCAGCATGGGGCCATCAGGTATACATGCATAGTTTAAATTTTACATTTATATTGAATTGGATTTTCTTAAATTTTGATGTAAATGCTATGGCATTTCATTGGGTGCCCTATTTGAAGGTTCTTGTGCTAATTATCTTTGCAGGTTAGAGTTGCTTCTGGTTCTGTTCAGCCCATTGGCAACATATCTGGTGGGAAACTTCCATCTTACCCTAATCAATTAAAAATGGACCTACCAGTTGGTAATGCTATTTCTGAATATGGGATAAGTGCACCTGGACGTGGTGCTCTGGATAAACTTCGACCAAAGATCCATGTTGGCAGGTGTTTCAATGATGCAAATGGCTTCCCAGATAAATGGGCTGAACAGAATCGTGGTCCTAGAACCAACAGATCAAAAAACCAACTTGTGGTTAAAGCGTACACAAGTAAAGCAGGAAATTGTGACCCCAAAAGAAGCATCATTATCTATACTGACCAATATAACAGGGATGATTTTCCTGTTGACAATGTTGATGCCATGTTTTTTGTAATAAAATCATATAGCGAGGATGATGTACACAAGAGCATTAAATACAATGTTTGGTCCTCTACACCCCATGGGAACAAGAAACTGGAGAATGCTTTTGAAGATGCACAGAAAATAGCTGCTGGGAGACCTAGCAGCTGCCCAATCTTCCTCTTCTTTTCTGTGAGTTCTGTACCTGTTTAGCTATTAGGGAACTTGTGTCAATTTTAACCCATTTTAGATTTTTGTTAACCGGAAGTAGTTTCTGTAATTTATATGGTACTTTGTCCTTGCAGGTTAATGCCAGTGGACAATTCTGCGGGGTAGCGGAGATGATTGGTCCAGTTGACTTCCAGAAGGATATGGATTTTTGGCAGCAAGATAAGTGGAGCGGAAGCTTCCCTGTCAAGTGGCACATCATTAAAGATGTTCCAAACAGCCATTTTAGACACATCATATTAGGGAACAATGAAAACAAGCCTGTAACTAATAGCAGGGATACACAAGAGGTATGTTCAGAGCTTTAGTTTTCTCTAATCAAAGGCAAACAAATTCTCTTGAAAACTTCAGTTCTCTGACCCAACATTCCTATGTGAGCTTGTGAAGTTTGAATTGTTTATTCCAGGATTATGATCTTGATGATATCATGTTATTTTGTTTCTTATAAAATGTTATGTCAATGCCAGATAATGTACGATCAAGGTATGGAGATGTTGAAAATATTAAAAAATCATGTGATGAAGACCTCTCTCCTTGACGACTTTATGTACTACGAAAATAGGCAGAGAATCATACAGGAAGAGAGAGCCATGCAGCTAATTAAAAGTTTGGAGAGGCCAGTCCTACCACCTGTGATTGCATTCAATCCTGCCAATAAGCTAAACCACGTTGAGCTACTTCTAAATGAAAATGAGAGAAGTATCAAGCAAAGGGATCCTGAAGCTAAAGATGTTGCATCTAGTCATCAGGTTCCTTCGGATTTTGATGCGACTAATGCAAGATCAACGAATGGAAGTTTAGAGCGTATTGTGGCTGAAGCTAAGGATGATGCATCTAATTTAAAGATTAGCTCCCTCAGCATAAAGTCAAAGCAGGATAAGTCTAAATTCTCTGCAAACGCTGCTACGGAAACTGATGCTATTGATGTAGGATCAGTGTCGGTAAAAGTCAATAGATTTACTGAATCACCTGTTGTTCTAACTGTTGGTACTATTCCTCTGAATCCAAAGACCCTACAGCTTGATGAAGGGTGTATTTCTGCTAAAAAGGGTACGTGATCGTGCTGATGCAGTGTCGACTGTTGGATCGTATTCTCGGCTGGAACATACTGAAACCTGGTGTAGTGATGGTGGCGGTGTTGACTGTTGTAAACCTCTTGAGTGTATCATCATTGTTCATTGTTACAAGCTGGTTAATCTATAAATAACATGTAGAGGTCAGCTTTTGCATGCTGCTCTGGTTCTTTTATCCTCTTGATTGCCCAAGCTGGCTTCAAATCCATCAATACTCAAATACAGTGTTTGGGGAGGAAGTGAATGCCTTTTGTCTCTGAATAAATTGATATTTTTAATTTTGCATTTCAATTATTGATACAAAGAAAATCCTCTTTTGCTTTTAGAAAAAGATAGAGATACACTGGAATTGTTTCCTTTATTACTCTTTTTTGCTTTTGTCATTTGTATTGATAAAGTCCATTTGTATTTACTTATCATGTTCAATAAAGTTGAAGCTCTGCTTTTGGTCCTTCTATTATGCTCATCTTTGTATTTTAAATTTGGTCTTTATAATTTTAAGGTCGATTGGCACAGTTTGAAACCAGTGAGACTTTTGAGTGCAATGCCGCATGCTGTTTGTCATGGTTCCATAGCCGTTGGTTGCCTCGGGGGATCATGGGTTCATGGACTCCACGTGTCCCGATGGCAAGGAATCCACTTCCATGGCTGCGTCTTCTACTACAACTCTGAACACCCTGAACATGAGAGAAGAAGACGGATATGTGCTTTGGTTCATTTCGTCGATCTCGGAGTTTGCTGCACTTCTGTTCCGATGACTCCAATTATGCGTAGTACGTGGCTGGTAAATCATGACCACACGGGTGCTTGTTTGTCCGGTGCGAGATGTTCTTTAATGGCGTATGATATGGTCGAGAACACATGGCTTATCGTCAGGTTGTTATCGGAGTTTCCAGTAGGTGCGTCGGATTGTTCTAATCTGTATGCCATTCGGCCTGACCAATTGTGTTTAGCTTTGTACGGTTTGTCTGATAAGATTTTAAAATATTCAAGTCAGCATGCGTTACAATTCTCATGAGTTTCATATTACTGAAAAGTCTTAATCTCTCGTCGCGGTGTAAAATTTCAAGTAAATTACGAGTTTAGTATTTAAATTATCAGTTTTGATTCATTTTAGTATTTAAATTTTTAATTTTTTTTTAAATTATATTAAATGTTTAGTTTTTGTTTTATTTTAGCTTCATTCAAAATTCAATGTTAAGTTTTGAGAAAATTGAAAGATTAGGTACTAAAATGGACTAAAATTAATAGTTTAGGTACTAAACGCTTTAAGTTTTTAACGATGAGTACTAAAATGAAACTAAAACTAAAAGATAGTTATAATTTTAAAAATATTAAAAGTTTATGTACTAAAACGAATCAAAACTGATAATTTCAGTACTAAATGTGTAATTTATCCTAACATTTCAAAGCATCTATTCTTGAAATATATAAGAATCCAAGTGTAGAAATAGTAATGTAATATCTCAAAATTCAAGTTAGTAAAATTAAATCTCAACTCGAATAGTTTATTTAAATTTCTTTATTTTTGGACAATTTCTAAATTAAAATGATTTCTAGAATGTTCTATGAGGCGTTTTTATTATAAAAATTAAAAAAATTCATTTTTAGATAAATAACCCCCAAACAACATTAATTAAAAAATTCTCTCAAATTGCATACGTGGGCTCACGTTACACAAAACACGAATCACGACCTCACGTTCTATATGCTGCGAGACTCCTTCAACGTGGAAACATTTTTCAGAGAATACAAATTAACATTAGGTTAAACGACATTGGTTATACCAAACGCAAGGTACACAAGTTATTGAATCGTTACAATAATTTATCGCGTTCATGATTTAAGACACCCCACATTCTACAGAACGCGATGTATATACATTTCCAACACACACAACAAGTGTTTATGGCATGTTCGAGGGGTATTGTAAGGATTTAAAATCATATTGAAAAATGTTTTAAAGCTTGTTTTGTGCATTAAGAAAAAGCTAAAATGATTGGATAGACATATTCGAATTGTTTTTTGAGTAGTTAATCTAAAAAGTTTAGTAATTTATAAGATTAGATGTCACACCCCAATTTAGGGGGTCAAATTATAAGTTTTCGAAACTTATAGTCAGTTTTAAAAGTGCAAGAAAATTTAGGGACTTGAACTCGAATTTTACCAATTTTTATTACATATGAAAAATAAACCCCCATCAACCACGAATTATCAACCCAAAATCAAAATCCCTAACCCCTAATTTCCTCTTCGTCAGCCCATCTTTATCGCCTCATTTCGCCGCCGTTCGACCACCCCAGCTCAAGCCACCCCTATCGTTAGACTCATTGTCGAACGATGATCAAAACCCGACCCTTATCCCATCGAAAACCACTGTCATTCGCCGTGAAGTGTCATCGAAGAGTTCGACGAAATCGCCCCCGCTAGGTTATTTCGCGATTCTATCCACCTCGATTGTCAGCTCGCCTCACCTCTGCCGCCATTAAGTTCCCTATCGTTGTCCGCTTCTAACCCGACCGATCTCCTCGTCCAAAAATTTCCCAGTCGTCGAACACCGTGGGTAAGGTTTCTGTTTAGTTTCGGGTATTTTAAATTGATTTTTGGCTGATTTGTGGATTGAAATGGATGTTTGAATGCTAAGGGAGTGCTCGGTCGACCAACCGGACCTCCGTCGTCACCGCACACGCCGCCACGCGCTGGCAGTGCACGTGGGCATCTTTCCATGCCCTGGAAGCTTCTGGACCAGCCCGAACTGGTCAACCGACCCGCCTGGTCTGGTTCAGACACTGAGTTAACTCATTGACTTTGACCGAGTCAACCTGTTGATCGTTGACTTTGACTTTGCAGAAAAAAGTAAAACTTTTTGAAAAGCCCTATTTCATGTTTTTTAACACCCTGAGTCCGAATCCGAAATCAGTTTTGCCAAATTCACACCCGGTAAGCCATTTTTCAATGATTTACCATCAGATTCAATATGGTTTCTCGATTAAGATCAGTTTCTAACGTAAATTTGGTTGATTTGTATCCGAGGAATTATTGGATGTTGACTTCAAGTTCAAGAGTGGTCGAATGAGAATTAAATGGTTGATCGATATAGCACGAAAACTGAGGTAATACTTTACTACCTTTTGTATGCTATTCGGGACTCACTGATAAATGGTAAATGTGTGGATGGAAATAATTGGTCCATGAGATGTAGTTAATTATCATTGGACTCAAACTAAATTTGGAATAAAGACGGAACATTGTATATGACTCATACGACTTGCAAAAGAAATTGGTAGACCGATCAGAATCAAATCTAAGTTCAGTAATTTAATCCGTAAATCAATCAATCTCAGAACACGTAAATTCTGATTAATCTCGTTAAAAGTTGGAAATATTTGGATAAGCAACTGCAAAAAATGACACTATGGGGTAAAATTACGAAAATGCCCTCATACTGAGAAAGGACCAAGACTTCCCCTAGTGATGAAAATAACCCCAGTGATCAATTTAGCAAAGTACCCTGAACTTTAAAAGAACTTGAATACTTTCAAGCCTAAGTTATCTTAAGTAATACCACTGACAAAATTGAATGAAATGGCGATAATACCCTTAAAGTGTAAAAAGAAATATAGATGACTATGATAATGGAGACGACCTGAGAACTTATATCATGATCCATTGGAATCTTGGAATCATCGATTAAACTCTTGGTTTATTTGGAAGGCCCCTGAAGTGTAATATGATTCGAAACACGTCCAAGCTCTGGAATAACTAATACCCTCAGCTTTGAAATGAACAAATCAACATCGAATACCAAAATGACTATATTATATGACTGAATTACTCTAGAAACTCCGAAGTGACCGGGATAAATTTAACTATTAAATGACCTAAATACCCCCGTGACCTAGAAATAAGTGAATGTTATTGGAAAAATTCTAGAAACACCGAGAAAACCTGAGTATTATATCGTCCCTAATAGTTATGGAGTATGATTCAAGTACATCGATCATCTTGAAGACTGTTGCAATTCTTAAATAAAGAAATTGCCATCGGAATAAGTAGAGTTCCTCAAGCTCCGTCCAATGATGGTTCTGATGATGACCAGTTCGACAAAAGTTGTCAGTATTAAAGTGTGAATACCCTTGAAGTGCAATGTTTTGACCAGTTGACAATTATCATTGCTGGGATTTGTATAGTTTGAGTTAATTTGATATTCTGATAGATTGGCACAAATCGTAAATACCATGAATCTTCGTTTCTCCCTTATCAGTTCAAATCACTAAGAATTCTCCAAGAACTTAATGTCCAAAATGCCTCCGATTTCTTGAATAATGAAATCACTCCTGTTATATCTGAATACACAAGTAACTCAGATGCAAAGAATTCTGAATACCTTTCTGATTACATAGTTCCTCCGAAAAATATCTAAATACTATATGATTCTGATAAATCAAGTTCTGAATAACTGATGATCTCGTAAGCTAATGTACTCTTTTGATAGTGATTCTAACTTCCGACATTTCATCGGTATATTGAAAATTCGTGTTTCCCCGCCCGATAAGATTATCATATACCTCTGAATAATATTTGAAACCTCTAGTGTGTTCCCTGACCAGACAGATATTTTCTCTTATTTCTGTTCTGATATCTGATCTCTGCATTGATTTTTGATATCTCTATTTACTGACTGAAATTATTTTTATACGGGGTACTCTGGGACTCTAGTATAAATGAAGACTCTGGAAGGTTCAGTCGTTGTTGGTAATTCCTTGTATAGGTTCAACATCGACTGGTAGTTCTTTATGGACCTAAGGCGATCCTTGGGTAGGCTCTGCGGCCTGAGAATCTTTCTTGGGTAGGCTCTCAGGCCCCAAGGTGCTCCCTTAGATTATGCAATTATGGGGAACTGCATATGGCGTTCGGTTGGAGGGATTACTGTGGTTTTTGAAAAATATGTTTTAAACTTCTACTATTTTAAAAAGATCTGCCTTTTCACTGGTTTTGTGGGAACAGAATAGACATCCTATTCTGATCTCTTGAACCCAGTCATCCGAAACATTTCCTCTGATCTGAAAGATTACTGTTTTTTACTACCTGAATTATCATTGGGACCTCAGCTCAGCATAAAAATATGTATGTATCCAAATCAATAAGAAAACATATGCTTATATGTTATCTGCATATTCTTAAACATCTTCTGGTAGTTCTATATTACTTAGCTTTCCAAAGCTCACTTTGTTACTCACATTTTCAGGTTAAAAGAATTGAACCATTGCAACTATCGACGTCAGTAAGAGAGTTCCACATGCATTGCTTGCGAAGTACGGTGCATGTGATTAAGGGGCATGTAACTTGTATTTTTGTTTTTATATCCGAGTCTGGAATCTGTTTTATTTCTGAATATTGTTAAATTTTACTGTTGTGTTTATAAATTATTTTAAGAGTTTTAATAGAATTCTATTTTTCCTGGGATTTTTACGGTGGGTCGCATCGGTGGCCCTAATGTGACACCTCGAATCAGATCAGGCCATTCGCATCAGTCCGTGGGTGTTACATATAAAATTATAACTTATCTTTCAATTGAGGGTAATATCGGCACATACAAGACATTGTAAGCAGGGTAAGAATCGCGTTTAAAATGGTTCAAAAGCTTGGTTTTCTACATGAAGAAGAAGTTAACATGGCTAGATAGACATGTTCGGGGAGAGTATTTTCGAGAAGTTAATCTAACAATTTTCTTAATTTATAAGATTAAATGCATAATATTGGTACTTATGTTTCAATTGAGGCTAGTATCGACACATACGAGACATTCTAAGTGGTGTAAAATCGCGTTCAAAATGGTTCGAAACCAAAAGAAATTGAAAATTAACAAATACATTTTGTTAATAAAGGAGTACATAATTTCGGCTCTCCGGTTCTTTCTCTATGTTCGACTAAACACACGTCACAGTAAATCCTAGTCACATAATTAAAATAACATAAAATAATATAACAATGATATAATATGAGAAATTAAAATAACATAAATTTCAATGTTAGGAAATACAATTACATAATTATGGTACATAAATTGCAAAAGAAGCAATGTTTTTCGTTGTGCTTTACTAGTTTTGATGGAATGAGAAGTTTCCCGAATCTTTAATGTACGAGGGAAGCCCTAGGTTCTCGAATGGAAGTGTGTCATTTTTCAGATCAATGTCACCATAAGATGATGCTACCAAAAGATGATGCCTTTTTAGAGGTTTCTTGAGTGGGTTTGATGGAACGAGAAGTTTCCCTAGAAGTTTCCCGAATTCCATATAAAAAGGAAACCTTGGGTTCTTGAGTGAAAATATCTCATTTATTATATCAACATAGCAAGTGATAAGAAGAGGATGCTACCGTAAGATGATGTCTTTTGAGAAACAATAATTTTCTCGAGAAGGTTAGGTTACTCGTGTTGATGAAGGTTCATGAGACCGATGTGTTTGATGAAGAGTGAATTGGGCATAAAAACAAAATTTAGGAACCACGTCCACGACTGTAACAACAACAAACACATTTCAATGACTTGTTTTTTCCGATTAACAGTTGGTTTGATGGAAGAAGATGACGCCACCAGAAGTGGATACCTTTTTAGAAATGATCAGTTTCTCGAGAAGGTTAGGTTACTCATGTTGAAGAAGGTTGATGAGATCGGTGGGTTTGATGGAGAGTGAATTGAGAACAAAAACAGAATTCATAAATCATGCCCACGACTGCAATAGAAACAAACACCCTCGAACTACTTGTTTATTTAGATCAACAACTGATTTGATGAAAGAAGGTGATGCTTTTTTAAAAATAATAAGTTTCTCGAGAATGTCATGATACTCGTGTTGAAGAAGGTTCATGTGAAAAAATATTTTAATGAAACAAGAAGTTTCTCGAGAATGTCATGTTTGACGGAAGAAATATGAAAGATTTACCTATAACCTGCAAGAGAAAATCAAAGGGCAGACTCCTTATAAAAAAACATCCTCTTTAGGTGGAATAACTTATAGCACCAATATTGGCATAAGGGTCTCTAAGTTTCGTGACAAGTCGTGCCACCAGAAGAGGAGCCCCTTTTAAGTAGACACTGCGTTATAATTTAGAATGCCATAAGAAGAGGATGACTTATATAGGCAATGACCTAACGTTCTATAAAACGCTTTTTCTTGTCAGAGATTTCTGACGTGGCAGCACCCGTAGTGTACACATTTGATTTGACATGTCAAGGGTCTCGTATTATGTAAAGTGCGAGATTTGGAAAAAATCTATAAAGAAAATTAATGACAATATTTTTTGCAACTATGTTCCATTATGGAACTTATTTCTATAGTTCCTTCGATGTCAAGATCAAGAAAGATGAGTTTTATGATTTGATTTTAACGGAGCTTAAAAAATCTACAACACGACATATGTCTTTGTTGCAATTAAAAGTTCAAGATGATGACGAGGCTTCTTGTTGAACCTATCATCTACGTCAACACTAGGGTTTATCTTCTTGTTAGTCGAGCTATACAGTGGTTTATTGTATATTCTTAAAATTTTATTTATATTCAATTTTTATGATAATTTGATGTTTCGTATTGTGTGTTGTATTTATCACTGTGTGGGATAATTAGATTATTTTTATGGTAGTTTGTCGATACATTCAGAATAGTTCACGGAATAATTTGTCATATTGATTTTCTTAATCTTTACGCATTCATCAATATTACGTATATATTCAATTAGAGACAAAAAATTATTGATAATTGTTAATTTTTTAGTAGAAACATGTATTCAAATGACTATTTTGATTTTATTTTTCTTCCATCGTTTAATTTTTTATGTTAGGATTATATTATCTTCATTATACCTTATATTTTTATTTAATAAAAACTTAATTTTTTTAAATAAATCTAAATGTAAATCTATTATTTTCTTACTTTATTAATAACATGCACTAATAATTTCAAGGTTAAAGTATACAAATAGTTTCCCAATTATAAGATGTTTTATTGAGTTTCAACTATTAAAAGTTACAAAATGATGCTTTGACTATGCGGTGGTGCTTTGTTAAGTCTTTCTACAATTAAAAGTTACAAAATAGTCGGTGGTGCTTTGTTAAGTCTTTCTACAATTAAAAGTTACAAAATAGTCATATGACTATTTATATGTTCCAAACTCATCATTTTTCGTTAAAAAGTTAACTACAATTTGAGTTGGACGTTAACATGCCGACTGAGATATGATAGCCGTTTGAGATTGTAAGATCATATTTTATCATATCTCAATTAGCAGGTTAACATCCAACTCAGATTATTGTCAATATTTTAACTAAAAAAGATTAATTTAAAATATATGAATAGTCGAGTGATTATTTTATAACTTTAATAATTGAGGGACTAAATAAGAAAACATCTTATATTTGAGGGATAATTTTATAACTTTTAGTAATTGAAAGACTCGACAAAACAACGTTCTATAGTCGAGAAATCATTTGTATACTTTCCTTTAAATTCAACTACTTCAATTTAATTTTTTTAAAAATATAATATTTACTTTTATTATTGAAATTACTTAATAACTTTATATTTACCATTTCACCTAGGGATGACAACGGGTCGGGTCGGGTCGGGTCAGGTTTTTGGTCAACTCGATCCAACTCGTAAATATGTATCATCCACCTGAATCTGACCCAAAAATTATATATCATCCAATCGATTCGATCTAGCCCGAAAAATATATATCTCTTACCTGATTTTGACTCGACCCAACCTGGTATAAATAAAGACATAATTAAAAATCTATAAATTTTTTTATAGAAATTACATTATTATCTTTGGGTCAGTTTAGATCGTAATTTTTCATCTTCCATCCGATCTGACCCCATTCCCTTCAAAGATCTGACCGATTCAATTTAAACTATAAACTTTTTTTTTAAATATGATCTTATTAAATTGTGACAGATAGAAACACATTGATTTGGGGTTAAATTACCACCCTAATTCCACCGCTGATTTAGGTGGAGTCGGCACGTTTGTTTTGACCACTCACATTCTTGAACTTGGGCACCTTATCCTTTCTTCTTCCTAATTGTTTGGTACCACCATTTTAATAATAACAGCTCTGTTCCCGGCCTTTTCTGCTTCTGAGGAAACCACACTGGCGATTCACATTAACGGCCAAAATCCTATAATTTATGCTACTCAATTTAGTATAAAGAGCTCAACTATACATCTAAATATTATACTAAACTATAAAAATCAAATTCAAGAAAAACCAGAAAATTATTTAAAAGCTCTTATTTTAAATTTAAATTTAAATATTAAAATGATTTTTTTTCATCAATTAGAATTATTTTAAATTTAAATAATATTTAAAATCTATAACAATTCGAATAATATTTAAATTTAAATGAAGTTATTTTTTTCATCAATTAGAATTATTTTAAATGATTTTTTAACACCTTATGATTGATTTTATACTGTCAGATAAATCATTTAAAAGCTCTTAATTAAATAAAATAAACTATTATATTTTTATTGTAGTTTTGATATTTTATTTATTAGTTGATAAATTAAAATTAAAATTTTAAGTCTTATTAGAAAAACAACTTTAGTTTTTACATGAAAAGTTAAAGTCTCGTGAAAATCGAGATCTATTAAGTGATACAAATATTTATATTGTATATATTTTATGAGAGTTCAAATCTCAATATTTGTCTTAGAAATGTAAAAATGTCGCTCAATAATAATGTTGTGTGACAAGGAAATCTAAAGTTAATTTATGATGAGTACGGAGTAATTTAAAATGTTATTATACCTACATAGAAATAGGTTTAATATATTTTTAAGTGTTTAAATTATACTTAAATTGATTTTTGATGTCTAAATTTTTTTGTTAAAATTAAGTACCTAACATTTTCAACGTTACACTTTTAATTATCTGGATTGTAATAGACGACATTTACATATATTTTTTTTTTAAAAATATATATTTAAAAAAGATTTTGATATTATAATTAAAAACCCAAACTCCATCGTCGGTCCGTAGCCATCATCGTTGACACTATCAGAACCGTCTTATAATCACTACCAAAATCAGTGTTTCACCCGCCGTGAAACTACACCGATCATTGTGAAAAGTGTCCTGAAGAGTTGCTGGTTTTTTAAGTTTTCCTTCATTATTTTCCAGCGATTCCGACTACTATAGCTGGTTATATGTTACACACGACCGTCATCATTGAGTTCTTTACCCTACTCTGAACAAAACTCAATCAGTGATGATATTTCGTAATCTCTGGAAATGGAGAGATGGAAGGGAAAAGAACGACACGGCTGCTGGCACAGAGTTAGCCGATGGTTATTCCCCAGATACCCTCATTGCTTCTTCTTCAGGAAGAGAAGTTCACGACTCGTGGGCTTTTTACCTCCACACGACATTGCTCTGTCAGGCTTTCGCCCATTGCGGAAAATTCCCCACTACTGCCTCCCATAGGAGTTTGGGTCGTCTCTTAGTCCAAGTGTGGTTGATCATCCTCTCGGACCAGTTACTGATCATCACCTTGGTAAGTTATTGCCTCACCAACTAGCTAATCAGACACGAGCCCCTCCTCGGGCGGATTCCTCCTTTTGCTCCTCAGCCTACGGGGTATTAGCAGCCGTTTCCAACTGTTGTTCCCCTCCCAAGGGCAGGTTCTTACGCGTTACTCATCCGTCCGTCACGGGAAACACCACTCCCCGTCCGCCACTGGAAACACCACTCCCCATCCGATGGGTTATTTTTTTAATTTTTGTGAAAGAAATAATATTTTTATTATTAAAAAATAAAACAATAAACACCTAAAATTTAAGGTAATTTTTTTTGTATTTATTTTAAATAAAAAAATTAGACACTAAAAATTAATATAAATATAATTTAGACACCTATTAAACTAATATATATATATATATAGAGAGAGAGAGAGAGATAAATACCTAAAATTTAAGGTAAAATTTTTGTATTTATTTTAAATAAAAAAAATTAGACACTAAAAATTAATATAAATATAATTTAGACACCTATTAAACTAAAAGAGAGAGAGAGATAAACAACTAAAATTTAAGGTAAATTTTTTTGTATTTATTTTAAATAAAAAAATTAGAGACTAAAAATTAATATAAATATAATTTAGACACCTATTAAACTAAAATAGAGAGAGAGAGAGGAACTGTATTATGGAGATTAGTAAAGAACTACTTCTTGGATGCTTCTTTGCAAGACAGGTTGTCATAAACTGGCACTCTCTCTTATTCTATAAGTTTGTCATCTCTAAAAATTCTGAGAAAGAAAGCCCAGCATTTTATCTTTGGTTTTCACTTGGTGGTGAGTACTCTAAATGATCGTCATTGCCATTTTTGTTTCTTTATTTCCGTGAAAGCTACTACCTTTGAATCTCCTCTTTTTCCAAATGTGCATATTCCATTCAAGCTGCTACCTACCAACTTTTTCTTTATGGAAGATGAATCTTCAATATAAGCTAAAAGGGTAGCCTTTTCTGCAACTAAAAACACCCAATGCTCGAATCGATTTTGAATTTGCTTGGCATTCTTATTCTGGGTTTTGATGGATGCCCAGAACTCTAAACTCAATACTGAATTTGGTGTAATGCTGTTAAGATTCTCTTTCTTTTTTGTGTTTTGCTTGTAATGTACAAATTTAAATCAATACCTGAGTTTGGCTATAGCAAAATATAGATATTAAGCATCTTTCTAAGGTTTGAGCTGATTTTTTCATATGGATTTATTTTCTTGACAGATTTAAGATTGTTTATCTCCAATGTGCAGCTTATACTCAAGTAGCAGTTGAAGAGTTGAGTCCATTAGAACTTAGTTGCCCTAGTTTGTAGAATAGGCAATGGAAGAGAGTTTTGTACCGTTTCGCGGCATCGAGAACGACATTCGAGGGAGATTAAAGTGCTACAAGCAAGACTGGATCAGTGGTCTCGGTGCAGGTTTCAGGTACCTCATTTTTCTTGTAGAAATTTTGATGCCCTTTAGACCACCACTTGTAGAAATTTTGATCTTTGCTTTATGATTTTTGTAGGATTTTGGCCCCCACCACATATATATTTTTTGCATCTGCAATTCCAGTTATTTCATTTGGAGAACAATTGGAAAGAGAAACAGGTAAGAATGTGATTTTTGTTCAAGTTTTTTTCCACTTAATTTATTGAATGGAGATGAAATTTCAGGCTAAAAAGATTTGAGAATGATGGTTTTGGTTGTTCCTTTGTGTTAACAGATGGAATTCTCACAGCGGTTCAAACATTGGCCGCCACGGCACTGTGTGGAATAATACACTCTATTATAGGAGGTCAGCCTTTGCTGATCCTTGGAGTTGCAGAGCCAACTGTGATTATGTACACATTTATGTTCAATTTCGCCAAAAATAGGCCAGATTTGGGATCCGAGCTCTTTCTTGCATGGACGGCATGGTATCTTCTTTGTTTCTCCCCAACATATTGCAACTCCTTGCTCCGCACATTATGTTCATTATGATTGATTTTCATTGACATTTATGATATATAATTGCAGGGTATGTGTGTGGACTGCAATCTTGCTGTTTATGCTGGCTATCTTAGGAGCTTGCTCCATTATCAACAGATTTACTCGTCTTGCCGGTGAGTTGTTTGGCCTTCTTATCGCAATGCTCTTCATGCAGGAAGCTATTAAGGTGAGAAACCTCTTGATTTATTCTATCCTCCTTATTCAAACAAACAAATAAAAGTTTAAAGTTGCTTGAAGCCTGTGTGTCTCAAGCAGTCATGATTTTCAAACTATAAACTGTTGAATTGGGCTTACCAGGGACTTGTTGACGAGTTTCGTGTACCTGAAAGAGAAAATACGAAGTTGCTTGAGTTTCAACCTTCATGGAGATTTGCGAATGGAATGTTTGCTTTGGTTCTGTCCTTTGGCCTTCTGTTTACTGCATTAAGAAGCCGAAAAGCACGATCTTGGAGATACGGATCTGGTGAGTTTTTGTTAGCATTCTTGCATGCTTCTCGAATCTCGTCCCACTACACAAAGTTCATAACTTCATATATCCAGCATAAATATAAGAGAAACCAAATGCATTAGCTATTATAGGCTATCATCCGATAAGCCCTTAAAACCTTCATTTCACTTAATCTCGAATCTTTTTTTTCATTCTATCATGTTGATTAAGTGTCAGCTTACTGAAAATTTGCTTGAATATCTTTATCTTCTCAAGGATCATTGCGAGGCTTCATAGCAGACTATGGGGTGCCATTAATGCTTCTAGTATGGACGGCTATTTCTTATATACCGTCAGGAAGTATTCCGAAAGGAATTCCGAGGCGCCTTTTCAGTCCAAATCCATGGTCCCCAGGTGCATATGAAAATTGGACTGTCATGAAGGTAAATGAGTCATCCTTTTTAACTTTTATGAAAAACTTATTTCTTTCTGTTTGTTTTCTGAAACAAAGGAAAAGACATTGATGAATGATGATTAATGACAAAAACTAACAGGACATGCTAAAGGTTCCGGTTCTCTATATAATCGGAGCTTTCATTCCAGCAACAATGATCGCTGTCCTGTATTATTTTGATCACAGTGTAGCTTCGCAACTAGCTCAGCAGAAGGAATTCAACTTGAGGAAACCACCTTCTTTCCATTATGACTTGCTTCTTCTTGGATTTTTGGTACATGGACTTCCTGTTCCACACTTTATCCATTTTGATAGGTGCTTTGTGTTCTGTTACCTTTATCGTGTTTAGTATCGAGTTCGCTCAACTTAAGATTATAAATTTGGTGATTGATGGCAGACGATATTATGTGGTCTTATTGGCATCCCTCCGGCAAATGGTGTCATTCCTCAGTCTCCTATGCATACTAAAAGCTTGGTTACATTGAAGCATCAAGTAATTATATCGAATTAGTTGTCAAGTGCCTCAGCATCATTATTCATTGTCTCACGGCCATGAGCATCGATAGATTAAAACGTTTTTTTTTTCTGGTTTTATCAGTTGCTTCGAAACAGAATAGTAGCGACAGCCCGCAAATGTATGCATAATAATGCAAGCTTAGGACAAGTGTATGACAGCATGCAAGAAGCCTATCAACAAATGCAGAGTCCACTGGTTTACCAAGAACCTGCTGCTAGGGTACCGACTTTATAACGATTCCTTCACATTTGCACTGTTTAAACCCCTTTTTGGATCCCGAAAGT
This sequence comes from Hibiscus syriacus, assembly GCF_006381635.1. NCBI lineage: Eukaryota > Viridiplantae > Streptophyta > Magnoliopsida > Malvales > Malvaceae > Hibiscus > Hibiscus syriacus. The sequence goes on from NW_024061779.1 coordinate 36,431, forward strand.
TAAAAAACTTTTACTTTTCAAGTAACCCGGCCTAAGCTTCTTTTCTGAACAGGGATTAAATGAACTGAAAGCATCAACGATTCAAATGGCTTCAAGCATGGGAAATATTGATGCCCCTGTTGATGAGACAGTATTTGACGTTGAGAAGGAAATTGATGATCTGCTGCCTATCGAGGTAAAAGAACAGCGGCTAAGTAACTTGCTTCAAGCTATAATGGTCGGAGGATGCGTTGCAGCAATGCCTTTCATTAAAAGGATCCCGACCTCTGTGCTTTGGGGCTACTTTGCATTCATGGCCATTGAAAGCTTGCCAGGGAACCAGTTCTGGGAGCGGATATTGTTGCTCTTCACGGCACCGAGCAGACGATACAAGTAAACTCGTAAATCCATTTGCTTTATCATCTTGAAGAGCACTTGAATTTTTTTGACTGAATCACATTTGTTTCAGAGTATTGGAGGAGTACCATGCAACCTTTGTGGAAACTGTGCCTTTCAAGACAATTGCAGTATTTACAATTTTCCAAGCTGCTTACTTGTTAGTTTGTTTTGGGATTACTTGGATCCCACTTGCTGGGGTTCTTTTCCCATTAATGATCATGCTTCTTGTTCCTGTGAGACAATACATTTTACCCAATTTTTTCAAAGGGGCGCATCTTCAAGATTTAGATGCTGCAGAGTATGAGGAGTCACCAGCTGTGCCATTCAGCCTTGTCACTGTAAGTTATTATAATTCTTTTACCCCTGATTAACTTACTCAAACCCAAGTGTTGGATAAGGGTGAGTTTCCGAATGTCATGGACATGGATGCTTCAAGAATTATGAAGATTTGCAGCAACATAGTATTAGGGTGCCTTTGCATTCTATATAGTATATATTTACATAATTGCCCTGTTCCTAGGACATTGGGCTGATCTACAGCCCAACACAAATGACATTGAGACCATTTTCTGTTAATGCCTGGTTTTCAACTACAGGAAGGAGAGCTGATTACTACCGCTTCTTTTGCCGATGATGGAGAGATTTTAGATGGAATGATAACACGAAGCAAGGGTGAAATCAGACGCATGTGCAGCCTAAAGCAAACAAGCTCCACTGCAACACCATCCAAAGAGGGCACTGAGATTGAAAGCCCACGTTTCTTGGAACAGGGGTACAGCCCCCAAGTAAACGGAGTGGAGCAAAGAAGTCCTAGGAATGTTGCAAGAGGGCCATTCAGTCCAAGAACAAACGAAGCCAGGCTATCAAATCTAGGAAAAATGGTTAAGAATATGGTATTAATCAAGTAATGGACCAAAGCTGCCAAAAGAATAGGCAGAGAATAGATTGATGAACATCAAGGAAATCTAGAATGCATTTCCCTCATATCTACCATTCTTTTGTTCAATACATTCTTTTCATCTGAATCTACTGACCAAAACCAGATCCGGATGACCACAAAATAATGCTATTGGTTAGTAAAGAAAAAATTATAATTCTATGAAAAGTACATTATAGGAACGCATTCTCGATGCAATCGTGAGTTGTATACATGTATGAGTAATGCGTGCATGCGCGAATAAATTTATATATTGGTGGAGGATAGCAAAGCTAAATGAATGATGAATGGTATACATGCATTAAACAGAGAAGGAAAAGGAAACCGGCATCCTTACGTGATGATGCAACTGTCTTCAACTCGCATAACTTGGAACTACTCCAGTATAATGCATCACACAATGTATATCAAGTAAATAATTATGGCAAGTTTCTTTAAACATGATGCATGACACCATGAAAATCATTAGAGACCCCAAAATTCAAGCATCTCTTTACTACTTGGTTGAATAGTCGTGAAAACTGTCTGGTACTGATTATCAAATAAAAACTGAAATTATCAAGAGTTATTGCTGAACTTTCTTCCAGACAGCTTCTCAGACTCGTAGAGTATGTGGTTAATTAATCCCCTTGCAGCACTGCAAAAGCAAACAACAAAAATTAGAACAATGCTATGAAAGAGTTGAATGTGTAAACATCTATGCAAGCATATCTCCTTCAATCCAGAATGAAGACATGAAGTCAAATTTTAAGCTGAAGTAATAAAAAGACTGTTCTCTCGTAATATATCACCAATATATTAACTACATGCTTCTGCAACAGACCAAGCAGATACCCCAAATAAATGGCTTGAAAAATGTAAGAAACAAGACAAGTTAAGACTTACTCATCCTTCAGCTTCTGAATCTTCTCGGGATCTGTCTCGTGCATATGCTTTTTGAACTGCTGTCTCACCATATCAACAACCAGTGCAGTATTATGTTGCTGCAGAGTAAATTAAATATTGGTTCAAGTTAGTTTCCATATATTCACAATATATTACAGACAATAAAAGAAAGAATGACTTTGTTTCATGATGTTTAGTGGCCTATTAAGTATGCATGCAAACAAACACTACTGGTAGCCTCAATTAAATAGAAGGCTTGTCAAAATTATAAGGCACAGGTTCTTGATCCAAAATCTTTTGCACCAATGATCAAAAGCGTTCAACTCCCCTTATCTTCTGACCAAATTTTTATCATCATTTGAAAGCACTTCCCCAGTTTTATCAATGGCAATCTAAACATATTCACCATCATCCTTGTTATTCTCTTCTGGGGTGTATTAATTCAGAGGTAAGCTCCCCTTAGGCAAGCAAATAAAATCTTAAAAAATGACCAGTCCAAGACCTGTTTATTGCGATTTAGAATCTATAATCTGCAAGGGACATTTTTATTGCAGCCAGCATATCAAGAAAGATGATAATATTATTAAAAAGGCCTCAATCAGGTTGAACTTTAGCATGGAAGCCTGCAATTCCCTTCTGTAATAACTCTCACCATTTATCTTGCTAACAGTATATGATATCAAACCATGAAACAAGGAGATTCAAGGTAAGTATACCGTATACAGTAAATAAATGAGACAATAAAATGACCTCAAAATTGTTAAAATTTAGTACTTTCATAGACTGAACAACTCCTCCGAGTACAGAAAACAGGATAATTATGAAGGACGATTGAGGATACCTTGTGGCCTATATATTTAGCTCTCCGAAGACACTCCCGGTAAAGCTGAAGCCAAGAATTAAATCGCAACCAAAGATTAGAAGGCATCAGTTTCATTACAGTGTATTCATGAATTCAAATAAAAAAAAATACCCAAGGTAATGGAAGGATACTAACTCTGATGACATTGTTAGCAAGCTCAGGTGGCAGAGCTGTTTGTAAAGACGGCATTTTCTTCTTCTTCTTATCTGATCAAATAATTCGCAGACGTGGCAATGAATTAATAGTGCACGGAGAAAACAGAAATTTGAAAGGGGGAAAACTAAAGAAATGGTGAATTGAAGAGCTGAGAAAAAAATGAACCGATGGAGATGCTTTATAGGAAGATCGAACCTCGTGCGGCAGCTTAGCACCCGGAAACCGGAAGAACCGGCGAAGGAAGAACTGGAATGAAACGATCTAATACTTGGGCCTTATACTTATACAGTGGCTCATATTGCTTCAGTTAGACTTTAAAACTAAGCTAAACGCCCAATCCGATCCGACTCGAGAATTATATATTTTTTAAATTCGAATTGAATTTCAGAAAAATTTTATTTGATTTAAATTGTAAAATAAAAACTTGCATCTTCGACTTGATCTAAATATAAAATTCATATTTTTGTTTGATAAAATAAATAGTTAATTAAAAAATATATAAATGAGTATTATAATAATTATTTTTAAATATATAAATAAAAAAATTATACTATTATTTTTAGTTATGTCATATATTTTTATCCTAAACTCAACCTCGATATGACCCGTCTCATCCTTCACAAAATTTGATTAAAACTTTTAACTTAATTCTTTTAAATTTTTTAAAGCTTTTATTAAAATTTAATTTCTTTAAATATTTTTAATTAAATTCTCCTTTACTTTTTAAATTTCTCATTGTATCTCAATTTTTTAATTTTAATTTGAATAAATTCATAAAAGTTATAAGTAGATTCTCATGGTGCGTTTGGTTCACGAAATGTAAGATTATCAGTCGAATAGAAGATTACCAGAGAATAGGATTACTGGAATGTTGTATTTTGTGTTTGGTTGGTTTAACAGGAATATAAGATTATCGTATTTGGTTAAAGGAATAAAAGATTAATGGAATGTATATTTGACCAAATTGTCCTTATTATATATTTGTATAATATTACAAATTGTAAAATATTTATATATTTTCTTTAAAAAATTAAATTCATAATATTTATATAATTTTTTTTACAAAATTAAAAATATAAAAAAGGTATAATGAAAGGGTAAAAAAAATTTTAACCCCTGAATTTTATATAAAATTTTAATTATAGATTTTTTTTTGTAAATCTAAAATAATTTAAGGATAAATTTGTAATTTTAACATTCGTAGAGTTTTTATTATTCAATGACAGAAGAAGAATATTTTTGAAAAAAATAAAAATTTAAGGGCATTTTAGTCCAAAACACCGGTAATGTTACAATACCTAAGGGAAGAGAGATAATGACACTCCCGGTAATATATCCCAAAAAATCTACTATTGGTAATAAAACATTACCGAGAATGAGATTTCCGACCAACCAAACATGGGAATATGGGATTTCCATCCCCTCAAAGTATTTCACAAGGATAATAGGATGTCATAAAAGCACTAATAGACCCAATTGGCATTTATTATGCAATCTAGTACATCTCATTCTGAAGACTCATCTCATCGCACACTATAAGGGAAAAAACAACCTTAACAGGGACGGATGAAGCCTAAAGCAACAACATAGTGTTTCTATAATAATATTAATCAACAATATATATATATATATATATATATATATATCCACCATTTTCATTTCTCAGCAGCTATACTGAGTCTCTGCTATAGTTTGGGGCATCCCTTTGAGCAAGCAACCAATGGGGGGTATACTTAATGTCTCTTCAATTCCATATGCATTCCAACAAAATGGTTCCTCCATTAATTTACCTTCGTGCGGCATAAGCTCGACATCAGCCATTGTTATGTTCGTGCAAGCCACCGTGTCGCTGCACGCGAAATGGATGGGAGTAGTTCTCATTTCGTAGCTGCCTTTGATGTTCCTGTATTGCATGTCCGACACGTAAACCGCCGACGTTTGGTTCAGGCATGCCATTTCCAGACAGTATTATTGGTCTATGTTTATGCAGTTTCTAACGTTCTCCATCTGGATGTTCTCGAATGATATGCCTGATACAGAACCTGCACCCCGTTGCCATGTCTTGATCCTAACCCCGTTGTCCGATTCTTTTATCATTGAGTTGCGGACGGCTATGTTCGAAACACATGCCTGGGAATTATGCACTCCAAGGCTGTCAATGCTGCAGAAATTCGAAACTCAAAATTAATGTAACTTTTCGATAGTGGCTACGGAAAACATACTTTGAAAGGGGTAGTATACCTGATTCCGTGACTAGGACCACAAGTGACACCTTCGATGTGTACATCCGAGCATCCCGGACCAATGGAAATGCAATCGTCTCCTGTTTAAAATCATGAGAGTTGGATCATTAAATGTAATAATACTCAATCTGAGTATAACAGACAGTCACACAGGTTTCGTTTCCCCTACCGTTGGTTATCATCAAATTGTATATTCCGACAGATTTCGTGTTTCCGAGGTGGATCCCATCGGTGTTCGAGCTAAGTTTAGGGGTATCTATCAACAGTTTGTCGATCAAGACCCCTTCGCACCCATCACATTTCATATGAAACTGAGGGCTGTTTTGGATCTTTATGCCACTGACTACTAAATTGGAGCTCATAAAGAACCTGATCATCTGCAAATGCAAGAAGCAACACGAAAATGATCTGATTTGCACACCATGAGTCACTGAATGTAGCTCGAGTTCAAACTATACTTACAGCAGGGCTGTCATATGGCCCTGGCAGAGTTGAACCATTTGGACCCTATATTAGTAGCATCACAAGAGCTCAGATGTGCATGATTTTACTCAAGGATGAAAAAGTATTTATGAGTTGATTAGAAAAATGGATTCCCCTATGAGGTTTGCAAGGGAGATCCCACCACTTCTGCCCATTTCCTTCGATGACTCCGTTCCCGGTGAGTTTCATATCGTATATTCGATAAAACACGAGCCATTGTTGACGGCTATCTGCTTTCGGCCAGCAATCCGGTCCATCCGGTGGCATTAGGACCCCATCAACCTTTCATATTCAATGACACAACCCTCCACCATTAGAAAACTAAATGACACCCAATTATACCTAAAATGAGCAAAAAAATAAGATTACTGGAAAGAAGAGTCCTGGCTTGTATGGCCCTGAGAAGATAGTTGAAGTTATGATGAAACTTTTATCTGAAGGAATTAAAAGAGTGGCAGACTCTACTGCACAAGCAGCTTTCCATGCTTCCTTGAATGCCGTGGTATCGTCCGAACAACCATCCCCCACCGCACCGTACGACATGACATCGAAAATGCAGTCCAGTGTATTGACGGGATCGTTCGGGTACGGGTCCGAAGGAATAGATGGAGGGTCAGGGACATTAGCAGGAGGCCTTCCATTGGAGTGCTTAGGCTTGTGCTTCTTGTGGTAATGATATCTGGCACTCAAATTGCTTGTGCAGAGATGAAGGTAGAGAATTGCTGAAATCGAAAAGAATAATAATCCTCGAGCAAGTTCCATTAGCAATGGACAATGTTCTGAAGCCAAACCAATCTGAGAAAATGTATCAAAGTTGAGCAGGAAGGACTAAAATTGGAAGTAAAGCTATAATTCTGATTCCATAGTTACAATTTTCAAAGAACAAATGTATATAGAAAAGTGCTGTTCTTTTCTGATTGTTGAAGACACGTGCCAAGTGCTGGTTGTCGGATGAAGGGCATTTTGGAGGCTAGCCTTGTTTTGTTTATGGTATAATGACATAAAATGTCACTAACATTTTGATTAAATAGTCATTTTGATCCATTTTCTTTCTTTTCTTTTAACATTTTGACCTCTAATATTTTATTTTCGGGAAAACCCCCCTCTGTATATGGAAATTATTAGTCAATAAATTGTCAACATTCTAAAATATGGGTATTTTTGTCCTAAAATAAAATATTAAGACCAAAATACTAAAAAAAATATGAATAAAGTGATTATTTAACATTTTTGCTTCAAAATGAAACGTCGAGATTAAAATTCTCCGAAACATAAATATAAGAGAAAATGACTATTTAGTCAAAAATTACAAGTATATTTTAGCATTATGACTTTGAATTTTTAACATGTACCTTTCAACAACTCGAATTGATCAAAATCCGAAATGGCTGGACATCAAAACTATCTCGAATCGAAATAGTTTGAGAATTTTAAAATTAGAATCGACTTGATCGAATATCAATCCAACTCGCAGTATACTTAATGTTCCATTGTTTTTCTCTGCTTGTGTCGTGAATGGCTGTCTCCTGGACCCATGGTCAACGTTACTGTAATCCTGTGAAGTGCCTATAGAAATTTGTCTGCAATGATCTTCATGTGAATCCATTTATGGCCCGAGGTTACACTTTTGAGAAATCTGTGGAAAGCTAGCTGGTTTGACCGATGTGTGATTGGGAACACACAAATGATGATGAATAAACAACAATGGCAAACTGTAGATGAGAATGGAGGGTTTCTTTTTGGTTATGAAAAAGCAACAAGTCTCGTGACTCTCTGTTATTGTTTAGCTCTTTATGGCCATATGTGGAGCAGTAGGAAACATTGTACTAAGTGAGAGACAACAGAATTAAACAAGTCACGGGTCAAGCCAGTTATATATACCGTCGCACGGATAAAATTATCTTAGTGGTTTAAAAATAGAATTATTATTATTAGAGGTCACGCGTTCGAACACCAACAACTATAAAGATAGTGTTTATTATCAAATTTGTCTTACCGCTAGAAATCAACCTAAGTTGGATCAAATTGATTTTTTTGTATATTCAAACTTTACTTAGGTTTATATTTTAACATGAACTGATAAAAGTTTCATCCAATCCAAATATGAATATATGTATAATCTTGCTTTTATTTGATGAATGAAGATATAATTAAATATATATATATATATATATATATATATATATATTTTAATATTTTTAAATATATAAAAGATAATTACACTATCCTTAAGACAAACTCACATAAAAAAAATTCACCCTATACACAAACCCGACTAAATTAGACCTTATACTTAGGGATGAGCATGAGATCCGGACTCGACGGGTTTCGACCCGACCCAATAGGATTGATTTTTTTTATAAAAAAAATTAAATTCGAATCAGATCAAGTCGAGTTTTATATATAATATATTTAGGTTCGGGTCGAGTTTAAGATCAAAATAACCCTACCCGATCAGGGTACTTTTATATTTAATATACGTTTTTCCATGTTAGCTATATGACACTATATCACTAAAGTAACCCTACCATGTGCAGACATAGATTGTACCTAGTCCCTAGCTCCTTGCTCACTCACATTTTCGAATTTTCCCTCCCATTTCACTTTACCTTCTCCAAAGCTCCAAGCCACTCTTCGACGAATTGGTATATAAGTATTTCTAACTTTTTTTTATTATAGAAATTTCACTCTTTTATAATTTTAATTTATCTTTAGTTATCACTAACTAACATTTTAATCTATATTTATGTTTGAAATTTAACTTGTTAAACTATATTATGTACTTGTAATTTTAATTATATTGTATTTGAATTTGTTTATTTTTGTTAGATTTGTGTTTTTAATTTATGTTTTTATTTTTTTAATTTTTTTGACTAAAAAATAATTTAAAAAATTCAGATCGGGTATCGGATTTTTCGTCTATGAACCGGGTCCAGTGAAAATTTTTTCCCTTCTAAGTCGGGTTGGTCAAAAATCCGACCCAACCCATATTCATCCCTACTTATATTCCAAATTTTTTGACCCAACATGAACCTATTTTTTTCGAAATAAGATTCTACCGAAGACGAAACCCATATAAAAGAAGGACATGGATATGACAGGTCTGGAGCACGTTTAAGTTAAAGGGTAAATTCATATATAATACTTAAACTATTAGTTTTAATTTGTTTCAGTACTTAAACTTTTATTTTTTTGATCATTAAAGTTTAAAAATTTTCAGTTTAACTACTCAACTTTCAAATTACTCATGTTTTAATCACTTTGATTTATTTTATTAATAATATTTTTATTATTTTAATAATATATAATTAAAATAAAAAATAAAGTTCAAAAGTTAGAGTGATTAAATTAGGAGTAATTTTAAAGTTAAATAATTAAATTAAAAAAATTAAACTTGAATTACCAAAATAGGAGTCAGAAGATAATTGAGTAATGAATAATGTAATTTATAAAAAAGTGTCAAATTGTAATAGTTTCGTTATGTTTTTAACGATTGGGTACTAAATAAAATAAAAATTAAATATTAGGTATAATTTTAAAAAAATTAAAAATTTAAATACTAAAAAAGTGTCAAATTATAATAGTTCCGCTATGTTTCATTACGATGGGTACTGAATTTTTAAAAAAAATATACGATCTTATAAGATCAAACTACTTATAAAGGAATTTTAGTTTAAAAAGTTAATTGTATGGTTAAAATGGAATCTAAAATCGACCTCACAGTATAGTGACTAATTAAGTGTAATTTGCCCTCAAAGAAAATTTACTTGACAATAAGTAGCCAATAAAAACCTTCCACGTCCAAAATGCCTCTTTAAAATTACATCACCAACGATAAGTCATATGTTTAAAAATTATTTTATTTATTAACAACACGCGTATTTCTAAACGTAAATGCTTGTTCTCGTTACTTTTAGAAAAGAGAAAATAACTTCAGTGACCAAAAATGTCTTATAATATACGATTTTAATTAATTTTTTTGTATTTGCCAAAATGACCAACTAAATCGCAATGCGATCGATAGTTCGCAACGCGATCTCCGGTATAACAAATCAGTTTCCAAATTCGCAACGCGATTCTGACTATCGCATTGCGATTTCCCAAATTCGCGTTGCGATTTCCCAAATTCGCAATGCGAATACATAAATCGCAATACGAATACGTAAATCGCAATGCGAATCTGACTATCGCAATGCGAATCTGACTATCGCAATGCGATATACATAGCGCCATTCGTATTAACGCATATTTTTTTTCAAATTCCAAACACGAATATATTAATATATCGGAACATTGAACCGTCCACAGTATATCCCGTAATCGCAACTCATAACCTAAAACCCTAAATCACAACTCAGTCTCATCTCCATCTCTCACTCTCTAAGGCGACATCCGTCCCCATCTCCGACGAAATCAGTCCCCACGACGATAACAATATCCATCTGTAACACCCCAAACCGATGCGGGTAGCCCGATCCGATTCGGGAAGTCACATTAGGGCCACCGGAGCGACCCACCGTAAAAATAGCGGAAATTTTAAAACTTTTTATCAGAACATGTAAACTTATAAAATCATTTATCACTATTTAAAAATAAAACAGATTTCCAAACTCGTATATAATCAAAACAATTACATGCCCCCTAATCACAAGTACCATACTCTGCAACCACGCCGGAAGAACTCCCTTACTGAAGTCGATAGATGCACTGGTACAATTGTTTTAACCTGAAAAGGTGAGTAATAGAGTGAGCTTTGGAAAACTCAGTAATACAGAACTACCAGATGATGCTACATGACATGTAGATAAATGGAAAGCCATATAATTTCCTTATTGAATCATATGTATACCAGCTTGCAGAATAATTTGGGGTTCTCTTAGAAGTTCATCGAGTAGAAGCCATGAATCTCAGTTCATAAGAAACCTTTCAAAGTATGACATTTTCAGGAGATCGAATAGGATGTATAGTGTGTTCCAACAGTATAATAAAATCATAATAGGTACAAATCATAGTCCAGTAAATCTCACAATTTCGTAAAAGAGTTTAACTTTTGAAAATCATAGTTTAAACCCTTTTCTGGTACACCATCAGTAGTTCCTAAAATTATTTTCCATATAGCTTACTTTATGCACATAGCAAAAAGAAAGCCGACTTAAGGATAGGCTATAAAGCTTGTATCCTTAAGTCCAAGTCAATAAGTCCATATAGCTTACCCTAAGCACACAGCAAAGGAAAGCCGACCTAATGAAACATCTTGGGGCCCTCAAGAGTTACATTAGGCCCATTTAGCTTGATCAGAGCTATTCCATCGTAATTCAATTCCAAAATTCAATTGCACCGTGACATAAATTCCATAAATCCAAAAACATGGTAATCATATACCATTTCAAAACAAAAATTAGATAGCAGCCATATTCCATAAATTGTCACATTAAATTGGTGCATCCATAAAACAATAACCAATGAATTCGGTGTACCACATATTAAAACCAATAAAACAGTTCAGTAATAAGTAGGGAACACACTAGAGAATCCCAGTATTTCCAGAGGCCATTGTAGTTATCATTTTGGATAACATGAAACTTATGAAATTTGATCGAATTCCTGGAACAAGGTCCTATTGAGGAGAATCGATTACTAACCGATCTAGCCAGACATTTAATGTTGATACATTAGAATCCCACTATATTTTCGTGTGCTTTAGGAAAACGTTCAGGAACCTTTATACATAATAATTCTAAATTCAGATTTACTGCGAGTGATTCTATTACCCAAACAATCAGGGGTATTCAGGAATATACTTTAAATTCATAGGATTTCAGCCCAATTGAACCAAATGAGATATTCAGAATCTTTTCCATATGCGTTACTTGTTTTTTTTTCAAACATGACCGAAGTGATTTTAGATGAAATATAGAATCGAAGATTCAAGTCATTTACAATCTACGACTATCGATCATATTATCAAACAACTCGAGTTACACAACTCTCAAACTGATGCATGTCAACAAGTCAATTCATTATCCTTCCAGTGTATTCACTCTTTAATACCATAGTGCAGATCCATAGATCATCCCCATAATCATCACTGAATAAATCTTCCAACGGTCTTTATTTCATTTCCACGTTTCAACAATATCAGGAAATACTGACGTACTTGATCCATGGCTCATAACCCATAATGACAATTCGTCATGTAAGTTCAACAGTGTTTCCAAACTCATCAAATCACCTATTTAATCCTTACTCATTGATGTTACTTAGTTCGTTTGGTAAGCAAGTCTATCCCGATTACTTTAAAGTTTTCCAGAATAATTCAGACGTTCTGAATTTCAAATACACGTTGTACTACATTTCATTTCAATTTATTCATATAATAAAGTCATTCTGGTATTCGTGGTTGATTTGACTAACGACTACCCACTTATTAGTACTGTATGCGCTCTAGAGTTGAGCTGCGCCAAGTACTTCCAGAATTATCATCGATCCAAATTTGAGCAGATGAACAAACATTCAAGTGATACTTATATCATTCAGGTAATGATATAGTACTAACGTTGGTTAATCACTTAAGTTGCGTTTCACAACTTTTACTGGTAGCACAACATCCATGTTTATTTGGATTTCTTAATTAATCCAAGACATTTACTTATTCTAGGTCATAAGGGCATTTTGGTCATTTTGGTGCTTAACATTTTTTTCTATTCATTTCAAAGCTTGAGTATATACATTCATTCCTGAGCTTGGTGACATTCTTGAGTTATTTCCATTCCAGGGGTAATTTGGTCATTTTATAATTCTAGAATATTTCAATCATTTCCTTCCATCCGGTCTTATTATTTAATTCAATCTTATCATTTACTTCAGTCCTTTCGAACAATTCTGTCAGCAGAATACCTCCAATAAATTACTCTTCAAGTATTTACTCCTTATTCGAATATTTTCGGGTCAAGTGTCTTCTCAGATTTTACAAACGGAATATTATAAATTTTTCTGTACAAAGACAGGATCTTAACAATTAAATTCGTACTTAATCGAGTTAAGTACAAATCCTCAAAGTACTCTCTCATTCAGGGTCAATTCAGATTATTTTATCTCTCAAGGGCATTTTCGTAATTTCTTAACCAAATAATTTCAATATTAGCACTTAACGAAAATAATTATAATTTAGAGATCCTATGATCAATTGCTTTCCCGAACATTCTTTGATTTTGAAATGATTCCTTCACAAACTCTCATAGGATTAAAACCGGTTATCCATAATTTCTAAATAAAACTAACATTTCTTATGCACATCAGTAGTTATATCAGATCAATATGTCTTTTCAGAGTTATTAACCAACTTCCAGGGGCAATTCTTATCATTTTCCAACATAAGGGTAATTTCGTAATTTTACCATATCGGAGTATTCTCATAATTTTTCATCCAAGTATCTTTAACATTTAACCCTTGATGATATAAAATATAAGTTACAAATCCAGAGCTGATTTCTTTATCACCAATCACAAACTTGTAATTTAATTCTAACAATTATCAATCTCTTATCTTAGTCATTCGATCCGTATTCAGTTACAGAATTTCTACCACATTCATATCGAGTGAATAAATTATTCAACTCCACAAAAGTAACCAACATTATCTTATTCATGCATTTACCAATATCAACATGTTCCATAAAGCATAAAGAGGTAGTAAAGTATTTCCTCGATTTCCGTGCAATACCGATCGACCATAAAAATTCTATTCGAATGCCTTTGATCTTCAATTCAACTTCAAATAATTCCTCAGATACATATCAACATAAATTATATCAGAAACGGAGCTTAATTGCGATAAACGGATCAAATCGGGTGATAAATCAGTGAAAGACGGCTTACCGGGTTCGAATTTGGCGAAACGGACTTCGGATTCGGATTCAGGACGTCGAAAGCATAAAATGTGACTTTTCGGAAATTTGGAATTTTCAGTCAAAATCAAAGTCAACGGGTTTGACCGGATATTTCGAGGCCTTCAGGTTCTAATTTCGAAAAACAAACAGCGGAATCGGATTTGGAACGTCGAAAAATGTCAGGATAGGTATACTCGGTCGAAGTCAAAGGTCGTTTAATGCCCGGTCAAAGCCAGTCAAAGTTTTGGTCAACAATGGTCAACGGCGGTCAACGGTCAACGGGTCGAGTCAACGGGTCGAGTCGGGTCAACGGGTCGGGTCAACGGGTCGGGTCGGGTCAACGGGTCGGGTCAACGGGTCGGGTCGGGTTGTGACCGGTCAAACCGGTCAACTATGCACCAAAACCGGTCAAACCGGTCATTTTTTTTCTTCCCCACGCGCAGTGGCGGCGCGTGGGGGCGCTTGAACAGTGCTAAAATCCCGGAAAATTTTCTAAAAATTATTTTGAGTGATTTCGAGATACTTACAAAGCTCGGTTCACAATTTTGAACAGCGGAGAGCTCGATTTCAACAAATCGAAAACTTTGACCGCTTCACCTCTTCACGCGCCGCCGTCGACAGAGACCAAGGATGACACCGGCAAACTCGGAACGATGCAACGAACACGATGGTGCGGGAGGTGTCGTAAACAGATGACCCGATCGTCGTGAATCTATGAAAAACCAACTAAAACCGAGTTATTACCGTCGATACTTCCGACTGAAATTCACGACGAACGGCGATGATTCACGACGAAAGGTTTGAGGGGTTTTGTTCCTCGATTGACAGCGAACACGATGGTGGTTTCGGCTCGGCGTTTGGAGGTCGGACGGCGAATAGATCGGAGTTGGAAGTTGGGTTGTTGGAGAAGGGAAATCTGGAAAATATGAAACCTGCGCACGGGGAGGAGCTTATAATTCATCATATATAAGAAATGGTTAAATCATGGGTTTAGCCACTGAATTTCCTGCACTTTATAAAACGGTCTGCCAACTTTAAAACTTTACAATTTAATCCCCAATGTTTCTTTCAAAATATCAATTAAATCCGCCACTTTATAATTTCTTAATTTTAGCCCCTAAATTGGGGTGTTACACCATCTACGGCGAAATCATTCACGGTCAGAAATAGAAAATCAACCAAATCAACCACCGAGGGTTAGTTTTTTTAATTATTTTTATTTTGAAATTTTTGCATTATAATTAGGTTTTTCATATTGAAATTGATGATAAGTTTACTGGTGTTTTCAATAATAGATTACCCATTTCACTTAGATTGCTTATTATATTCATTCGATTGCTGTCAATACTGCTAAACTGTTTAGTCTTTAACCCTGTGAAGTTAGTATTTGTCTTTGTTTTGTCTTTTGGTTGAAGTAATGCAATCCATTCAAGTATCTTTCAAATTTAGCATTTGAAACCGAGAATGACTATCGCAACGAGTGAATCGCAACGCAAAAATGACTATCGCAATGCGAATTTGACTATCGCAATGCGATTTTCATTTCGCGTTGCGATAGTCAAATTCGCGTTGCGATAGTCATTTTCGTGTTGCGATTTAAAGTGTCAGAAACTATTCTTCTTCTGCAAATTGAAACTTGAATGAATTGCATTACTTCAACCAAAAAACAAATACTAAATTCACAGTGTTGCAAATTTAAGTTTGAAGAATAAACTACTACTCTTTATTGTTCATATATTCACAGTATAGTTTTTGGTATATCTAAATTGGTATGTTTATTATTTTTGCAGAACTTTTATTCGGCTCAATTGACCTTAAGAAATAAAGTAAGCCTGGCCAAAACATTTGCGTCGAAGCTTTCACCTGCACAAAGAAAAATATTTGAGGATACTTGCTTCGGGCCATGGCTGAAAGTACAACATTCGGGTGGAGATGCTATGTTGACCCATCTGTTTCTTCAAACCATGACTAGCGATCTACCAGAGACTATACAACGTCGTGATGAAGATATATGGTTTGATTTTCCACCGGCGTATACGTGTTTTGGGCGGGAGGAGTTTTGCTTAATCACCGGTCTACGCTTCAGACACGATGATGTAGATCGGTACACTAAACATATTACCCGCCTATCATGGTTTTCCCGAGTTTTTCCTGAGCAGTCAACGGAGAAGTCGAATTTACACGTGGAAGACTTGACGAGATTATTGAATAAGAAAGATGGTTTTACTCGGATGGATGGCGTCGATGTTGTCCGAGTATGCCTTGTAATACTTTTGCAAGTCGGCTTTTTAGGCAGAGAGGCCCGACAACCTATTCCTAATGATCTAATTAAATTGGTAGAGGACCTAAATGCATGGAACCTGTTTCCGTGGGGTTCGTATCTATGGAGAGCTACATGGAATAAGTTGTCGTCTGCCTTTAATGATCGGAAAAGTTTGCATGGCGATGGTTCCAAATACACTTTGTCAGGCTTTATTTGGGCCTTTAAGGTAATAATTTTTATATAATGTTTCCAAAATTATAATTAATTCTTTAACAATTACTAATGTTTGTTATTATATTGTTTGTAGATTTGGATATTTGAGGCCTTTCCCGCCATGCAGACATATGCATTAAAAACTTCTAATGATATTCCTAGGGCTATTTCCTGGAAGAGGAAACGGTCCTTGCAACAATGGGAAGATTTACTACCGTATACTACAATAAATAATGTAAGTTAACACAAATACTACCATATGTTTATAAACAAGTTATTACTAGTACACTTTTAACTTTGTTTGAGCTTTTATATTGTTAGGAGGCCAACACTCCATTACAGAGGCTGACACCCACGGAAGCTGAGCTTACCACTGATTGGTGGCAAGCTAGTAAGCTTTTTTCTGATGGCACGGATGATGAGCAGCCACCACTTCGAGAGCCATCACCTCACCCAGAGTCATTACCTGATCGACCCGAATATACACCTCCACAACGAGAGTCATCACCTATTCTGTCACATCATCGAGCCTCTTCTCCACCATCATCTCATGATAGGCGACCGGCAAAGATGCCACGACGTTTATCTCCCTGTTCTCCACCTCCACGGGATGAGTTAGGGGAGTTACGTAATGAGGTCAATGCCTTGCGTGAGGAGGTCGGTACTTTACGCAATAACAATGGTGCATGGCGTGTTGAGGTGTCTACTTTACGTTGTGAGGTAGCAGCTCTACGTGAGATTGTAGCATCGTTGCAGAATGAGGTTCATACTCTATGCAACGAGGTAAGTTTAATATTTTTCATATTTAACTTGATGATAAATTTACTCGTAATTTCACTTAGATTGCTTAGTAAATTCATTCGGTTGCTGCCAATACTGTTTAACTGTTTATTCTTTAACCCTGTGAAGTTAGTATTTGTTTTTTGTTGTCTTTTGGTTGAAGTAATGCAATCCATTCAAGTTTCAATTTGCAGAAGAAGAATAGTTTACTATCGCAATGCGAAAATGACTATCGCAACGCGAAAATGACTATCACAACGAGAGAATCGCAATGCGAAAATGACTATCGCAATGCGAAAATGACTATCGCAATGCGAAAATGACTATCACAATGCGAAAATAACTATCGCAAAGCGAAATTGACTATCGCAATGCGAATTTAACTATCGTAACGAAAGAATTGCAATGCGAAATGAAAATCGCATTGCGATTCTCTCGTTGTGATAGTCAAATTCGCATTGCGATAGTCATTTTTGCGTTGTGATTTTGTTGTTGCGATTTTCATTTCGCTTTGCGATTCTCTCGTTGCGATAGTCAAATTCGCATTGCGATAGTCATTTTCACATTGCGATAGTCATTTTCGCATTGCGATAGTCATTTTCGCGTTGCGATTTTAAGTTTCAGATCCTATTCTTCTTCTGCAAATTGAAACTTGAATGAATTGCAATACTTCAACCAAAAGACAAATACTAACTTCACAGTGTTGAAAATTTAAGTTTCAAGAATAAACTACTACTCTTTATGTTGTCATTGAACCTGCACTAAACCTATATGTTGTCCTTTTAAATGTTTATATAAGTGCTTACTTCTGGAATGTTATCTGATGCATTTTGTGAACAATGATATAATAATGACTTGGGTGAATACCGTGCAAGTTTGAAATATATTTGTCTTTGTTCTCACTGTTTAATATCATGTCTGTTTATTTACTAATTTATGTATTAATTTATTTTTAGCGGCCCGCTAAGGTGGATGCTCTACGTCGGGTTTTTCTTGCAAGACGGAGTTCACGCATCAGACGGCGTGCACGTGCCATTACGTCTCCGTTCGTGCGAAGAATCCGTAAGAAAAAGCCCGACTCATCTGTCATCGTTCAAGAGGCCTCCCCTATCGTTCAAGAGGCCCCTATCATCCCTCAAGAGTCCCCTCCCACCGTTCAAGAGGCCACTGCCATCGTTGAAGACGTCCCTCCCAACATTCTAGAGCCCGATTCACACGGCGTAATATATCGAATTATTGAGAAGCCCCCTCATGTGCCGGACATGATGGATGACTGTTGGCTTTCGTATAAGTTACCGGCCAGTACCATTCCGACAGATGAAGTAGAAAGGAAACAACTACCGGAAACAATTCTGGATAATACCCTTTGGGCTAAGACCGTAGTTGATTTTTATCTACATGAACGGAGCCAAGGGTGTTACGCTGACATATACAAACTCAATGATGATATGCATTTGTTGATTAAACGGTCTTGGTGGGGTGTATTATTAGGGGTTGAAGACAACGGCTATTTCGATGGGGGGTAAGTCTTATATTTCTTATATTTCAGTTTGATTAATTTTTTTTAAAATTTATGTAATTCACTAATATATGTCTTTTTTTGTAAAACAACATATTGATGCATGGGTGACACGTCTTCTAATTGTAAGGAAATTGAAGAAAAATATTAAAAAAACGTGATATACAATTATACCGACGTCTTTTCACGTAGTTCACTTGAAGAATCAACGACAGGAATCATATGTGTTGGCTAATGGACAAGCTAAACTTTATCCTGCATGGTGGGAGGTCGATAAGGTTAGTATATTTGTTTAAATATTTTAAAGGTGTTCATAAATAAGTGCGCAATTTGAATTATTACATTTCGATGCAGGTGTTTATCCCTGTTTTGGACCGTACTCATTGGCTTCTCGTCTAGCTTCAGCTCCCATCCCTAAAGATAATAGTTTATGACATCATGATAAATTACATATCATTGTCTGATTTGAGAGATATGATTAAGGGATGGAGCTATCATTTGGCTAAATTCTTGGATGCAATTGATTATTGGACTAAGTCTAGAAACAAGAAGCCAAAGAAGTTCAATGTTACAGTTATCAGAGACGAGACCACGCCACAACAAACGAAGGAAGCCAGAGGGGATTGTGGTCCTCTCGTATGCATGTGCTTGGAGCGTTTGACGACAGGAAGTACACATTTTATACCTCACACCGATAGAGATAGAGGTGCAGTAGGCTTGTGGTTTCGGCATTTTATGGCTAGAGCGATATATGCGAGACGCTGCCTACCTGCATCCGTGTTATGAAAGTGTCCATAAACAATTTGTAAGTCAAATGCAAGTGTTGTTAAACATATTTACTCTTTTTGGTTTGAAAATGTTTGGTTAAGTAGCTAGAATTCAATAATTTGTTGTTTGTAGGTTTTAGATGTGTAGAAAGTGTTGTTGATTCAATGTTTGGTTTCTGCAGGTTAATCCTGAAGTGAGCTGCGTAAAATGGATGTATGGGTGCAAAAGTTGATTTCATTATTATTTTTTGATTGTTTAATTGATTTGTAAATGTTGATTTGTTTAATTGATGTGTACATAATATTTGTGCTTGTTTAATTGATTGAAATGTAATAGTTGATTTGTTGATTTCAATCTGCATTATGTTGAATGCAAAACAGACTATCGCAACGCGGAAATGACTATTGCATTTCGCGTTGCGATTTTCATTTTCGCATTGCGATTCACTCGTTGCGATTTTCATTTCACATTTCGCATTGCGATTTTCTTATTGCGATAGTCATTTCCGCATTGCGATAGTCATTTCCGTGTTGCGATAGTCATATTCGCATTGCGATTTCCGCGTTGCGATAGTTAAATAAATGTCTAATAAGTGATAACAACTGAACATATCATAGCAATGTTCAAACTCAAGTTACTAATACATGCCTAACTGAAAATGTTAAAAGTTCACACATAATATACGCATAATACAACGTTTGCATTTAAAAATCACCTAAGTTAACAGTCCCAAAAGGTGAAGCCGGTTGTGATTGGGATTTTGATGAGGATCCATATTTTGGTAGAGGAAAAGATGATTGTGATGGCACTGGTGATCCATATGTCAACCTTGTATGACCACTTTCCTTGCACCGACTACATGTCGATCTCTTCTTCTCTTCACCCTTAGACGGTATACGATCGTGACTTTTTGGTCGGCCAGGTAGCCTTCTGTCCATGGCTGGTGGCAAAACTGTTTGTAAGTCATCTGGTATGTCCCACTCAGAAGGATGTGGAATAGGATAGACAATCTCGCCATAAGTCTGTCGATATAATTCTGTAGTGTAGCAATCCATAGCGTATGCGCTTGAATCATCTTGGTTTAGATGAAGAGAAACTTTTATAACATGGCCACACGGATAACCAGATGTTTGCCATTTCATACAACTACACGTCTTTGCATTTAGATCGACAAGCCCATTTAAGTTATTATTCAGTACTTCAAACAAAGTGTTTGAACATGGTTCAACTCTTCATGACGTTGACTTCACAACACGTTTCGTTATCTTTTTTTCTGTCCATAGTGTAACACGATGTTCCAATGTTCCTGTAAATTTAAATAAATAATACTTAGTAAAATATATGATAAGTTACGAATTTAAAGAAATAATACCTGCATGGTTTCTTTTCTTGTAGTACCACTGTTGAATAGAGGCTCGAAAAAACTCCATTAACATAGTAATGGGTAATTTCCGGGAATGACTTAGTGCGTTGATTGATTCTGCACTATTAGACGTCATGAAACCATATCTTGCTCCAAGTTGATGTACTCTTGACCATCTTTCAAACTCGACATCTTCTAGTGTTTGAGCACACTGAGGCAAAACACGTCTTAAACAGTTTATATGCTTATTAAAATCCAATTCCCGATAAGCTTTTACAGCCTTTCAGTATGTCCATTTGTGATTTTTTATACCAACAGACATTGATTTTAGATTTCTATACAAATGAACACCACAAAGTCCATGAAAAGCATCTGGGAAACACCTTCTAACAGCGTTGTCAATTGAGTTTGCCCTATCGGATATGATTGTCAGATTGCTAATAGGACCTATGATATCTCTAAGATGCCCCATAAACCATGTCCATGAATCAGAGGTTTCAGATTTGCCAACCCCGTAAGCTATTGGCAGTATCCCATTGTTAGCATCCATGGCTACTGCTAATAAGTTTACTCCAAGGTATCGACCTTTTAAACGTGCTCCGTCAACTATAATAACTGGGCGCATGCAATTAATAAACGAACGAATCTACAAAATCATATACACAAGAAATATAATCATTTAAATGTGAAATGCATGTAACTAACAAAAATGAGTCAACAAAATTATATTGATTTACTAACCGCAGCACCAATGGCGATAAACAGCAACTCAAAGCGTCCATCTCTATCTGTTTTGATAGGAGTTACCGGCCCAGGATTTTTCAGCTTTAAATTGTGACAATAAGCCGACAGTTGGGCAAACGATGCTTCTGGCGACCCCCTCAATAATTTCAAGGCATAACATTTGGCTCTCCAAGCTTGAGAATATGAGATACTAATCTTGAACCGAGCATTCATGTCAGTCATAATTTCATGTCCCCGATATACCCTACCATTCAAAAACATTAACTCAGCCAGAAAACCACCCAATACCTTTTTGTTTGCCTGTCTATGGTGAGGAAAAACTTGGGTTCTTGAACATGTATGTTTATCAATAAAAGTCCTAACTTGAAACATTTCGCAATCTTTTATCCTCTTTGCAATCATACGCCACATACAGTTTTTGTCAATCATACACCTTGTTTCGAAACGATCTTTGTTTGATTTGTTAACTTTTAGTTGATAGCCATTTTCCACACATTTCGTATACAAAGCTATCTTCAAGTCTTCCTTTATATCAAAACAATCATTTTTCTTGATACGAATAATTTTTGTGTAACAATCAAATGCTATCTTTACCAACTCTTCTTCCGGTATCTGAAGTAATTCTGGCATATTCCAGTTATACTCCCGTGGCATTTTCTTCGGGGACTTTTCTTTGGGGATTTCTTCTTCTTCTTCTTTTTCTTCTTCTTTTTCTTCTTCAGTGTTATATGAATTACAAGAATGGATGTTCAACATGTTCATTTACAGTCGTAACTTCCTCCTCATTATCATCAACAACATCTTCCTCGGCAACGGCTGTTTCATCATCAAAATTTGGGTATTGACCAATATCAAAATCATTACACGCAGGGTCTATTTCTTTTTCTGAAAAATAATCAAAATCCGAGTATTGACCAAGATCAAAGTCCGGGTATTGACCAAGATCAAATTTCGAATACTGACTAGTACTCACAATTTTTTCTGTTGGCTCATCATTGTCTAACTGGTCAATACGAAAACCGGAATTTGGTGTTGAAAGTTGATTGGGATTTGGATTAGGGAAAGGTTGTGGGTTTTGAGATTGTGTTTGGTATTGGAAATGTGGTGAAACAATATTTGCTTGGTGATAAAATTGTGGTGGAACCATTAAATTTTGAGCACCATAAACTGGGGTTGAAAAACTTAGTTGATTACTACCCGCTACTGACCCAACTTCACTACTTCTAGGTTCAACAACATACAATATAACATCATCCCTTGAAACACTAATGTAAGCAATGAATCGTTCAACATCTTCATTGTCGGTTAACAAATAAACTTTACAATTTCTCTGATAAGATAGCCTAAATCCACTTAGGGGCTCTAAATTCAATTTATTTGCAACACGTAACATTAGAGTTTCATAAGTTAACTTTTTTAATGACAGTTTTAGTTGAAGATTCATGGGTAAAGACATATATTGTAAAACACCATGAACATTCTCCCATGACCCTCCAAAACACAAATCTATCCAAACATGATCAACATTAGATGATTTCATTATTGTAAATTAATTTACTAAACAAACGAGCTGCGAAACTAAAACTTGTTGTCGGATGGGGAAGGATGTCGTTGGATATAGGAACGGATGTCACCGGAGAGAGTGATAGATGGAGATGGAATAGTTGCGATTTAGGGATTTAGGTTATGAGTTGTTGCTGCTGCGTAGTTATATACCCAAAACATTTGTGTTGCGAAATTAAAACCTGTTGCGAATTCAGAAATCGAGTTACGAATTTGAAATTCAGTATTGCGATAGTCAGAATCTCGTTGCGATTTACAAATTCGCATTGCGATTTACGTATTCGCATTACGATTTACGTAATCGTATTGCGATTTACGTATTCGCATTGCGATTTACGTAATCGCATTGCGATTTACGTATTCGCATTACGATTTACGTAATCGTATTGCGATTTACGTATTCGCATTGCGATTTACGTAATCGCATTGCGATTTACGTATTCGCATTGCGATTTACGTAATCGCATTGCGATTTTCCAAATTTGCGTTGCGATTTACGTATTCGCATTGCGAATTAGGAAAATCGCAACGCGAATTTGGGAAATCGCAATGCGATAGTCAGAATCGCGTTGCGAATCTGGAAACTGATTTGCGATACCGGAGATCGCGTTGCGAATTATCGATCACATTGCGATTTAGTTGGTCATTTTGGTAAATCCAAAAAAGTTGGTTAAAATCGTATATTATAAGGCATTTTTGGTCACTGAGGTTATTTTCTCTTTAGAAAATATAATATTTGTAAATGTGATACCACTTGATGGACTCGTGATAAACATTTTTAAAACCATAAAATTCTAAAAGTTATAGAATATTAAAGGTTTTTAAACACTTGGGTGATATTTGGTTTGCTGGAATGTTTCTGAAGGAATTGAAATATGTGAAGGAATTGGAATCCGAAGGAATTGGAATATGAATCTGAAACCTGTTTGGTTGGCAGGAAATTGATTGGAATCCAATTTCATATTTTGTTTGGTTCGCAGACATGTAAGATGAATTTGATTTCAATAATGTAAAATGATAAAATTTCCCTTCTTGTTTTTTTTGCTTAATTTTAGTTTGTTTTATAACTTACATGTAGCAATATATTATAAAAAAAATCAATTTATTAATTGATTATTCATTTCAATAAATTATAAAAATCATACTAATAAACATTATAAGTTAAAATCATCCTAATTAGGGATGGTCATGGGTCGGGTTTTTGGTTCACCCGACCCGACCCGAGAACAAGGGAACCTCCACCCGAGACCCGACCCGACCCGAATATATGAATTAGAAACCCGACCGACCCGAAATAATAAAAAAATTATTTTTATTCAATAAAAACAGTGACTTAATTGAAAACAATTATATATAGAGGGGTATTATTGTAATTATTTCTCAATATATAAGGTAAAATTATATATTTTTTCGGGTCGGGTCGGGCATTTTTCACCCTAAACCCGACTCCGACCCAAATATCACACTTAAAAAAACCGACCGACCTGAATATCACACTTTAAAAACCCAACCCGACCCGAATATCACACTTAAAAAAACCCGACCCGACCCGATCCTGATTTTTTTTAAAAAAACCCGACCTGAACCTGACCCGAATATCACACTTAAAAAAACCCGACCCGAATATCAAACTTAAAAAACCTGACCCGACCCAACCCGAACCCGATTTTTTTTTTAAAAAAAATCCTACCTAAATACCAAATGATTGATGAGGGTAGTATGATCAAATTTCACATTTCCTCTTCTAAATGATTTCAATTCCATCATGCTATGGATGAAATTTACTTTCCCTCCCCTAATGGAATTAGATTTCAATTCCCCTTTGAAAACTTGAATCAAACATGGGAAAGTGATAGAATTAAACTCCAATTCCCCATAATTATTTTATTGATTATTAAACTATTATCGTTTTTTTTACATTAGTCATAAGTTTTTTTTATTAAAAATAATAGTGTTATATTCTTTTTTGTATATTTTAACTATCAAATTTTAGTTTTCTCGTTAAAAGTTAACAATGATATTATCATTAAAAATTAACTATCAGTTGTTAGTTTTATCGTTAAAAATTAATAATGATATGAAAGATACGTTATATTCTTTTTATTGCTAAGTTGATATCTGAATTGGACATATCCAAAAAGTATTACTCTTGAATTTATATCTAAATTTTAATTTCATTAATTGTTTCGATACTTTAATTAAATTATTTTTTATTAAGTTAAGATGATTATAAAGTAGTATATGTGGTAAATACCCTTAACAATTTTACAATTAACGCTTAATCACCCTATTACTGTCGCTAGTGTTCGAACTCATGACCTCTAGGAAGAACAACGATTCTTTTAACCGCAGAGGTAAGTTGGTTCGTGCTATATAATAAATAGTGATTCTAATAATAGAAGGTGATATATTTTCCTATTATAATTTATGTTTAAGCAGTTATTGATATCTGAAATTAAATATAAATATAATTTTACAATTATATTAAAATAAATAAAATTATAAAATATTTTTTAAAAAAAATTATTTTCAACCATTTTGAAAGTGATACATGTCAACGAAAATATTAAGTTCGAGCTTAATAAAAATTTTCTTGATGAGGACGGAAGTGAGGTCTTTATTTACAGCAACTGTTGATTTAAATCAATTCGATGCATGTAAGATTTGGTACGAGATGAGATTTAAGAAGAAAAAGGCTGATTGGCGTAAGTTGTTATGATTTATGCTATATGTGCATTGGCATGTTATTGTATTATGGATTGGAAATGTTCACATGCGGCAACCTTAATATACAGTTAAAAAAACGTTATCGGTTTTGTTATTATTTAAATAACAAAATCAGTAAAAAATTACCGGAAATATTATTATTTCTATCGATTTTATTATTATTGGTCGCTTTATCGGATTTGGTAAAACGCTACCGATTTTGTTATTATTGTATACTTTTATCATAAATATTAAAAAATTGATGTTTTAGGTAAAATAATAATATTTTAAATAATTTTTTACCCTTTTTATTATTTAAATAATAAAAAATCAATAAAACTTTATTTTAACCTTAAGGGTGTCGCTATGTATAACTTCCTATTATAGATAGCTATTTTGGCAACAAAAGTTGGGCTGAGGAGAGTGAGAGTTGACGTGAACGAGGAATTATTGTATTGGGCATCGACATGTTATGCGAGGAAGTGTGCGGGATTGATGCTTGGAGTTGGGAAGGGCTATAATTCATTTTAGAGGTAAAAAAAACCTTTTACTCTGCTTCTGATTTTTTTTTATGGAAAATATTACTTTTTTTAAGTAGTATCTCGTTAAAAATCCCTTCTAAATCCTACAAGAGGAAAAGAGTGTCCACAAAATATATTACTCATAAACAATATTGTGTGATACACAAGAAGCAATAATCTCGGAACAAACCGAGTAAAACACAACGCACACCCAATACGAAGGGCCGATAAGCTAGCTTATGGGCAACTTTATTACAAAGACGATGCACGAACAAAACATGAAAAGATACATTGTTCTGCAAAATAGAATGGGCCAATAATTGTATGCTGAATCAATTAACACATAAAAATCTTGATAGAGTAATTAAATAAATCAAATCAAGCTCATGACATAATTTATTAAGAATTACAGTAAAATAAATGAAAACTTACTTGATGATTCCATTATGATAGTTGAATATCCTAAAAGCAAGAAATAATAAATGTTATCTAATCTCAATTCGCCTTATGATGATATCAAGACTTGTTTGATTCTTGATGAAATAATCAGAACCCCAAAACAGAGAGTATTCTTGTTTTATTTTTAAGAGAAAAAAATGGAGAGCCTTGAAAAAAATGTTAGCTACATGAGTTTTTTTTTTTAAAAATTGATTCTACTATGTTTTTTAAATCACAAAATAACTAAAAGGCCCCTCTACTTTTAAGTTACACATATCACTCAAACTTATATTTTCACGGTATGAGACAGAGGGATTTACACCTGATAATTGCCTCCTCAATACTACACTAATCATCACCGTGTGTACAAGAACAACAATTATCAATTACTTAAATTATATGAATCAATATTAGAAATCAAAATTTCTAACATTCTCTATTTGATTCATATATGACAAGTATATAATATATTAACATAATTTGAGCTCACTTAAATAATGTAATATATAAGTCATAACTTCTTAAGAACAAAACCGACCAAATCATGATAGTCACAGGCCTGACAAATGTCTTGATTCCTTCCATATATTAGAGGTCAATCCAATTCAAACAGACACAATTTAATAAGATAGACACCCTAAAAATATCTTATCCGACAATGTCTTAAAATAAGATCCACCATCTATAATCATAACAAAATATGCATAACTAAAATATGATTCATATATAAGTGGTACAAATTGCACGGTTATAACGATTGAATTGTAGCTTCAAAGGATGCTACAAATTGCAATGGTACCAACGATGCCTAAACCATCAACAAATTGCACGGTTATAACGATTGAATTGTAGCTTCAAAGGATGCTACAAATTCAGCCTCCATAGTGGAAGTAGTAATGACAGACTACCTATCACTCTTCCATGAGACAACTCCATTAGCTAGAAGGAATACATAACTGAATGTGGACTTCTGGATATCCGAATATCCGACATAGTCCGAATCTGAGTAACCATCAACCTCAAGGTTACTAGTTCTTCTATATATGAGCATGTGATCCTTAATGCCTTGCAACTACCTCAAGGTTACTAGGTACCTTATTCAATATGTATGTGACAGTCCTCAATGCATACATCCATAATGAAACAGGTATAGAACTATCATTCATCATATTGCTCACTATTTCCATCAATGTACGATTACACTTTTCCTCTACACCATTTTGATGTGGCTATTTGGGCATTGTATACTGCGCACAAATGCCCTTAGACTAAGGGAGTTTCTTAAATGGACCTGGAATTTATCCAACTTCCAATGTCTTTCCATAATATTTACCACCTCTATCGGAACATATTACCTTAACCTTTCTATTTAACTGCCTCTCAACCTCCTTAATAAATGTCACAAAGACATCAACTGATTGAGTTATTTCATACAATAAATATAGGTAACAATACCTAGAGTAATCATCAATGAAGGTGATAAAACACTCTCACCGTCCCAAGACGGTACATCGAAAGGACCATAAATATCTATGTGTATTAAATCAAGTAATCTGCTACTCCTTGTGGTAGCCTATTTTGATACATGTTTGGTTTGCTTACCCTTAATGCAATCTACACAAGTATCATTCTAATCGGTAAAATCCAATTGAGATAAAACTTCACTTTTAATTAGCTTCAAAATCTATTCTTTAAATATATGACCGAGTCTTTTATGCCACAAGTTAGTAGAAGATTCATTGAGTGCACTCCTTTTCATACCAACATCACATTCAACGTCAACATTAAACAAGGAATTAACAAAAGTAGATTTTAGATTGAAACAATACAAAGTATCCAACAATAAACCATTACCACAAAGGTTTGTTCCACGATACAATGAAAAACAACCATGTCTAATCCTAAAATCAAATCCTAAAACATCAAACCTAGAAACATAAACAAGATTTCTAGAGAAATCTGGAACATATAGACACTTGTCTAGATCAAGGTAATAACACGTATCTAACATAATCTATAATACCCTAAATATCGGATCAGTGACTAAATTATAAGGATTTAAAATTTAGTGGTTTAATTTTGATAAATTGAAAAGTTCAATGACTGATTTGTAAATTTTTGTATAGGACTTATAATCAAAGATGAAGAATGGAAGGACATAAATGTCTTCTAGCAGGAAATGAATTTAAAATTCCTTTTTAGTTCATCTTCTCTCCTTCATCTTCTACCGTGAACCTCCCATTTTCTAAGGTAAGTGATTGAAGTTTTTTTATTTCTTTTATTTTTGGTTTGGGTTTGAGTCCTTGGGTGGTATAGAAGCTTAAAGAAGCTTAAAGATGATTAGAAGCTAAGAAATTGAGGAATTATTGGTGAATTAGTAAAATGGGTTTTTAAAGGAATTGATAAAATTTGAATAGTTATTGGATTTTAAAGGTATATTTGACTTATGTTTAATTAAGGTGTTTGAAGTATTAGAAAGGATTAAAAACATGTTTAAAGATTGAGTATGATTTTTAGTTTTAAGTGATCTAGTGAAAATGTTGTATGTTAAGAGGGGATGAATGAATATAAGTTGTTTGGGATAAGTGTTATGGAGTTTAACGACTTGAATGGTGTTAGAGGTATGAGATTTAGGTGAGTTTTGAGTAAAATTCGAAATGAAATAAGTGAAATATGGGTAAGGGTATCAGTACTAGAAGAACAATACTGATAATATAAGGTTAAATTGAAGGAAATTGTATGAATCAGATGAACAATATCGATATTGATTGAAGTAGTATCGATATTGATGTGGAGGTATTGACACCAAGAGTAAGGTATCAATATTGATGTGGAGGTATTGACACCAAGAGTAAGGTATCGATACTGTAATTGAAGATGAAATTTCAGAATGCCACATGGTATTGGTACTGAAGTAGGTATCGGTACCATAGAAGAGAAGTATCTGTACTGGGTGTAGAGTACCAATACTATTCAATCTGAAAGTTTAAATTAGATGTTTCATTTCTTTTATGTAAATGATAATTGGTTAGCAGTTAATTGAGATTCAATATTTATCTTGGACATATTGATGTGTAGATTTGATCAAAAGCATACCGAACGAATCGACGTGGTATAGATATTGAACGAAAGTTAAAAAGAATTTCGTTTAAGACTTAAGTGAGTCAAAGGTGAGTGCAACTCATTTATTTTATATTAGATATTAGGACCACTTGCGATAAGCTAACCTCAAGGGTTTTCAATCAAAAACAATTTTATTTACTTCATGCAATATCTTTATATTGTTTTATATAAATTATATTTTCGAAATACTGTTTTGATTTTATTAGTATGTGAATACGTTATACGTGAATGTGTTATACGTGAAAATGTTTTATGTGAAGATGTTCTATGTGAATGTGGTATATGTGAATAAATGATATTTTGAATAATGAAATGTGAAATAATTATATGGTTAAAGCCCAAAGTATATGTTATGAGAATTAGAGGTCCGAAGATTAAAGCTAAGACATGACAACATACACTTTGAAGACGATTAGATCAAAACAATTAGAATTGTAGGTGTTTTTTATTATTTTGTAATTTTGTTGGCATGTATCATAAAAGTTTAAATCATAATGTTCTGATCAGTTTTGTAACCATACTATTTTAAAGTTTATGTAAATATATTAAGTATTTAATTTCATTATGAAATATGAATTTTCAATATGAATTTTTTTTGTATAAGGGTTTCACCACTTATTCCAAAGCAAAAGGTTAAATTTTAAACGGATTTTTTCAAGAGTCAAAGTTTTGAAAAGTCAATGTGACACCTCAGATTCGTATCTGGGTCGGGTACAGGTTGGGGTGTTACACAATCCTATATGTCCTTACTCCTTCAATTTTAGCCTTTATCATGTTTCTATAAATAGAAAATTTTCACCTTTCGACATTCAGTGGATATTTAGGTAACCCTGCATAACATTAGAAACATGAGTGGTTGCACCAATATCGGGCCACCAAGTATTAAAAGGTTCCTAAATCAGATTTACTTCAAAATATACGGAAACAAAATGTATACCTCTGTTTTCAAACCATGTTTTCCTCTTTGGGCAATCAACCTTCTTGTGCCAAGGTTTGTTGCAAAAGAAACATTTTAGTATCTTTTCAACCCCTCCTTTCTGAGTTGTACCTTAAATGGTTGCTTTCCCCTATTCTTCCATTTCTTACTTGGAGATTTACCGCTACTAGAATCAACGTTTAAATTACCACAATAGGCAAAATTGGCTTGGGGAAGTTTGACCTTAAGATCTTCCCTTTGCCTTGCATTCTCTTGCAAGAGCATGACCTTAGTATCCGAAAGAGACCATTTTCCTTAAGTTGGTTGTATGTTCACTGAAATTGATTGAAATCATCACCCTTACATGATTTCAGCATGAACTCAACCAATACCCTCTCACCAAGATCCATATCCAAATTTTTAAGTATGTTGTAGGTATCCACCATATGAATAATGTGTTTTTCCGTTGACTGATCTATAGTGTACTCTTCCCTTTGCCTTGAATTCTCTTGCAAGAGCATGTCCTTTGTATCCGAAAGAGACCAGTTTTCCTTAAGTTGGTTGTATGTTCATTGAAATTGATTGAAATCAACACCCTTACATGATTTCAGGACGAACTCAACCAATACCCTCTCACAAAAATCCATATCCAAAATTTTAAGTTGGTTGTAGGTATTCACCATATGAGTAATGTGTTTTTCCATTGACTGAGCTATAGTGTACTCTCTATTAGATAAATCATTAATAAGAGCAATAACAATAGACTTATCCACAATGTCTGTCATAGTACACTTCTTAATTTCAGCCATAAATTCCCTCACATTATCATTCTTGGGCTGAGAAGGCTTAATATTAGGCGATGTGATAAGTTTAAGAAAGCTCATCATAAGCCTATTCAATCTATCCCACAGTTTCTTGTCTGTCCCAGGACTAGTATCGGTCGGTTTAGTGGGCTCATCCATAACTAGAGCTAAATCGAGTCCCAAAAGGCCAACATTTAGCTTGACATATTCGATCCAATCATTATAGTTCTACCCATTAAACTTGATACCATTGGCAGTCATATTTGACATAGTAGAAACCACTGAAAACATTTACATCTTAAATATTAATTGCTTTGAATTTAGACCACAATTCAGACTATAACATATACGAAAACATTATATTTAAATTCACCTTTGGGCTAAATCTAAACGCAACCAACAATCATCAAACATGTATCATTCTTATAATATATATAAGGTCAATCAATAAGTTTACTTTAACATACAAGTCATCTTTGGACGTAACTTATATATTAATTAAACAAAGTTTATAACCTACTTCAATTATTATTAACCATGAGTAAGATCTACCTTTGGGTAATCGTATAACTATATATTAATAACTATAAATGTTTATTATTCTTAAATGTCATTTATGATGCTACATCAAATAAATATTTATAAACATAATATAAATCATTTAATGAATTTCGAGTGGGCCACTTTGGTGGCTAACACACTCACTAAAATATTAAAGATTTAAATCATGATCCAAAATTGTTTTATGTGATCCTACACTTGCCACAGAAATGTCATTCACCATCAAATAGGGATTATATCATTGTTCCTTATCAAATTAACAATCAATCTAACATTATTATCATAATCAATTGTCAATTTGCAACTTCAATAAGAAAATACCTAAATTTCTTATGAAACCTTTAATAAGAAAAATACCCAAATTTTTTATGAAACCTAAATTGGTGATTTAATTCTTATCAAACCTGGCTTTGAGGTCAAATGTTAAAATCAATTAGTCTTGCATGCGGAAGCAATTAACACATAGGGATCTTGATAGGGTAATTAAA
The DNA here is from genome assembly GCF_006381635.1 of Hibiscus syriacus. Taxonomy (NCBI): domain Eukaryota; kingdom Viridiplantae; phylum Streptophyta; class Magnoliopsida; order Malvales; family Malvaceae; genus Hibiscus; species Hibiscus syriacus. The sequence goes on from NW_024061779.1 coordinate 69,033, forward strand.
TAAATCAAATCAAGTTCAAGGCATAATTATTAAGAATTACATTAAAAGAAATGAAAACTTATTTGATGATTCCATTATGCTAGATGAATATCCCAAAAGCAAGAAATAATAAATATTATCCAATCTCAATATTGTATAATCATCAATTCGCCTTGTGATGATATCAAGACTTGTTTGATTCTTGATGAAAGAATCAGAACCCCAAAACAGAGAGTGTTCTTATTTTCTTTTTAAGAGAGAAAAAGAGATAGCCTTGAAAAAATTGTCAGCTATGTGACTTTTAAAAAAATTGATTCCGCTATGTTTTTTAAATCACAAAATAACCAAAGACCCCTCTACTTTTCAGTTGCACATAACACCACTCAAACTTATATTTTCACGGTATGAGACGGAGAGATTTACACATGATAATTACCTCCTCAATACTACACTAATCATCATCATGTGTACAACGACATCATTTATCAGTTACTTCAATTATATGAATCAATATTAGAAATCAAAATTTCTAACATAAGCTTATGTAAGATGAAAACCAAGGGTGGACAAATCTATCGAGTCATTATTCAGCTTATTGATAACCAAGGCAGACTCAGATTCAAAATTCACGCTTTGTCAGTGGTTCTCTTGTGCAAACTTCATTTCAACAATAAAAAGCATGAATCTCCGTAAGTCTCGCTTCTATAAAATTTGGAGTCAATAAGCCATTACCTCAATGACAAACCTACAGAATCACGAGCAATAATGCCAATAGCAGCTAATCGTCTCTAAGGGTCGAACGCTCCATCAACATTCACTTTAACATAGTCAGGATTCGGGGGTGCCACTTGCCATCTACAACATGAACTGTGGGTGCTGGTCGATAATGAGGCCATTGCGAACGCCCATTGAATTGGGACCTGGCTGATAAGTATTCCTTTCGATGATGACGAGAAGCCAGGTAGGTTGAACTTTATTATCATAAACTTTTGTGTTATGTCTGTTTCAGATATTTCACAACAAGACTAAACCTGCAAAACCTTTTGGATCTAGTGCAAAGATCACAACCTTTAACCCTTGTAATAGAGAACTAAAGTGACTATAAAGGAACGTACCTTGTATGTCAGCCAAAACAAACATTTTCTTGGGCAAATGAATAGTCACACATCGCATGAAGAATAATGTCTTCCTCTAAACCACACATGAGACAAAGACTATCACCTATTCCTATTGCCCAAATATGACGACCTATAAGAAGACTCTCATGTGTCATTTGCTTTTGAAAGTTGATTGGAATACTTGTTTACACTTTATTTGTGAAGAATGAAATTAAAAGTGTTTTAAAATTTTAATTAAGAATAAAAATGAGATTCTTAGTTCTATTAAAAGACTGTACAAGTGAGAGTTTTTAGAAAGGATATAGTGAAATTAAACCTTCACCCACAATTGTGTAGAGGGTGGGGTTCAAGATTGAGTTTATTGTTTGTTAAATTGGTTGTATTCATTTGATTTTGTAGCAGTTTGTTGTTTTTTAATTTAAATTTTAGGTTTAAGGGATATTTTTGTTCATGTAGTAAATCTAATTTATTATTTTTCGTCCTTATCGTTTTTGCATCAATTTAGCCCTCGAAATTGTTTAAGGTGTTTATCCTAGCCCTTGAAGTATGATGACTGTTTTGAGTAACAAAATTGTGAGTCTTCTACGTCTATGGATTAAGTGATTAGGTTTAAAAAAATTATTAAACACGACGATTATAACAAATTCTCAAAATTTTATGATTTATTTCAGTGAGATTAAGGGATTAGGCAAAAATTTTGTAATCGTTATATTTAGTAAATAATTTAATATTTTATTATCTATTTTTTAATAAATGTCGCGTTATCATCAAGCCACGTCAGTAATATTGGCTGATTTGGAAATTGTTGGTGTTGAAAAACACAGAAGACTAACATTTATGTTTGTCAAAACAGTCAAAACACCTCAAGAGCTAGGATGAACGCTCTAAACAACTTCAAGGGCTAAATTGATGCAAAAAAAAAAAAGCGATAGGGGAAAAATTGATAAATTAGGTTTACTATAGGGACAAAAACTATAGGGACAAAAATGACCCTTAAGTCTAAATTTTAATACATATATTTTATTAAAAAAAATTCAAACTCATATTTTGTCAATTTTGAGTGAATTTCATGAAAACTAATTCTAGGAGAAGAAAGATGAGTGAAATATGAATATTTTTGTATCAATTTTACTGCAAAAGACAATCGATGATCGGTGATGATTGATTGCTAATGGCAGTTGAAAAGTGTAGTACCAAAAAAATAAATTTTTAAAAATTCACTAGTAAAATTGATACACTTCTAAAGTTTAATGTCTAAAACAAATTCATTTTAGGCATCAAAATAATCTTACCATAATGATGTTTTTTAGTGTTACATGCCACTTCAACAACCATTACTCATGTCATTGTTCCTTTATTGATTTAATGACACAATCACATAATTGAATGTAAAACTAAATTTCATTATTATAATTGACAAAATTAAAAATTTAGTGGTTTAAATGAATTAGCGGACAAAGTTTAGTGATATCTAGTGTAATTTACCCTAAAAAGTACATAATAAAAGTCAAAATAAAAGGGTAAACTACATGTTTAGTACCTAAATTATTATTTTTATTTCATTTTGGTACCGAAACTCTATTTTTGTTTCATCTTAATATCCACCGTTAAAATCTTAATAGTAATATTGTCATGTCACCATAAAGTAATGACATGTCACAGGGACGGATGCACTATGCCCCTTGGGAGCAAGTGCATCCCCTTTATTTTAGAAAAATTATAAAAGTTATTTTAATATATTAAGAAGAGAAAAAAATAAGAAAATTCACATACTCAATTACTTTTAAAAAATATATTTTAAAATTTTAGACCTTAATTTTTTAATTTCCATATCTGTCACTACTACATTTTTATTGAAAAATTTAAAAATGTTACGTCAAAAATTTTATTATTTTTGAACGATAAGATACCAAAATAAAATCTAAACTAAATATTAAATATGATTTTAAAAAATAAAACTTAAATAAAAATAATAATTTAATTACTAAACGTATAATTTATAAAAAATAGCATACAATTAAGTGAGGTTATTTAATTTGCAAAAGTCCTTGACATGCAATGTAATTTAATGGCGGCAGAACAGTTTTATTTTTTACGCTCCTAATTTTATTCTTATTTCTTCCGTTTATTACCCCATTTCCTTCATTGCAACAAACCGTCCGCTTCTTTTGGTGTATATTGTGCAATCGATCAATGGTTTCGCCCCTCCACGAAAGCCCTGATTCCATCCGTTTTCAAAATCATTTGTCTGAGATGCCTTTTATTGGACCCCCATCACTCTCAATTTCCACAACTCACACACAATAATCAAGTTCGCCTTCCTGTTTTTAGCTGGAGACCAACCGCATTGCGATCATCGTCATGTTTGAGGCCCAGGTAAGCTTCTTTTCATTCTTCTTTTTATATGTATATGCGTATATAATTTTAACGTTAGTAGTCGTACCTTACTGAATTTATATAGCTCGAGAATGTTATCGGAACTTGGAAGCTTATAAAATTTGATGTTGCTTTATTCATCAATCGGCAATTAAATTGTTATAGTTTCATAAGTATATGTTAAGAATCTAGAGATTGGAGTAACCTAATTTAATGTTTTGTTTTAATTAGATAATTTGCAACCATTGTAAAGTAGAATAGGAAACGAGGTGTGAGCCTGTGAGGTGATCATAACATAGACATAGTATATAACAGCTGCGTAGAGATGATAAGAGCGACAAAACGATAAATTAGGGTCAATTTTTTTTACCTGGCAGTTTGATTTCCATTTGTTTCTCGTATTCACGTATTCAATCATCATACGTGCCTGACCTATTTTGTTTTGTTTGTAAAATTTGCACCTGTTACTACTTATAATGGTGCCTTACGACAGTCAGCACTTGTTATAGTATAAGTTGTTTCTAGCTTTCTTTCAATGTTTCTGAATCCGTGCATATTGTTCCTTATTTGTAGGCTCTGCATTTGATTCGAAAATACTTGGGAGAGTATGTTCATGATCTCTCATTAGAGACATTAAGGATCAGTGTTTGGCAAGGTTCCTTCACAAATACTGTTTGTCCTTGCTTACATTTCTTTATTTCTTGTTTTTCCCCATATGTTTGAGCTACAATTGTTACATGAAGGTTTCTTATGAAAACAACTTGAGAAGTGAAACATGATGACACCGTTTTACAAACTATTCTCCCTTCCTACAGGTGATGTTGTCCTCGAAGATTTAAAATTGAAGGCAGAGGCACTAAACTCTTTAAATCTTCCGGTTTCTGTCAAAGCTGGTGTAGTGGGCACCATAACTCTAAAGGTAGCTATTTTTGTCATTAGGGTTTATTTTATTTTCTGTTGGGTTTATGTTCTGAAACTTCTGCATTGGCAAGAAATCCTACTGAAATTAGTATGCTGTAGGTTCCTTGGAAAAGTTTGGGTAACGAACCTGTGATTGTTCTCATTGATCGCATATTTGTTCTTGCTCACCCAACTCCTGATGGACGGAATCTTAAAGTAATGATTTTTATTTGTTTATATATAAGTTTCCTATTGTCAGAGCTGTATCTTTTTCTAATTTCCATGTGAAATCTTATTTTAACATTGTACAGGAGGAGGACAGGGAAAAAGTTTTTGAAGCTAAAATTCAACAAATTGCGGTAAATCTTTGTTTTTTGATAACAAATACACATATGTTGCTTATAACCTTGTGTGCATGATATCATTGTGTTTCCCCTAAGTATATTCTTGTTCAAACACTTATATTGCTTATAATATTGTGTATATAGTATCATTGTTCCCTCCAAGAATAATCTTATTCAAAAGTTTACTTATAAGAATAACTTTTTTCCCATGTCAAGTTTGTGACCATTGACAAGAATCCTTAATGTACTGATGTTTTGATGCCAAAGGTTTTCAAGATTTTGTTGAAACTTGGACATTAGAGGCTTCTTCTCCTCCTCCTCCTCCGTCTTTGACCCTTTCCATAGCTATTCTATATTTTCTCCTACTTATTTATTAGTGGCAGTGACTTTTTTAGAGAACCATTGGTTATTTTTCTGTTCTTATGCTGTGCTCTTTGGAATGTTTTCCCTTGTTTGATGTCTATAACTCTATATTTGCTGTGTAGAGATCTGTTACTGGAGCTCAGATTTACAGTGCACTTAATTTCCTTAACATCAACTATGCAGGAAGCAGTTTTGATACTATTGCATGTCCCTTTGTGAAATTTTTTATTGCCTGTAGGAAGCAGAATCAGCAACTCTGGAAGCGATATCTGGGTCGAAGCTGGAAAGTGTATGTCTTAGGATGTTAGGAACATTTTTTCTTCCTATGATTACTGCTTTATTTTGCTTTTATGATTTAATAAGGTATCTCCATTTTTTTTATCGGGTTATCGCTAATATACTTTTATATTCTTCCTGGTAAAATGTCGGTGAATGGCTCTTTGTATGTGAACTGTTTTATGTGTATATCTTTCATATATCATTTACACAGTTTGTTTTAGTTTTATTAGTTAATAATGTATCAGAAAATAGATTCCTAAATTGGAAATATTATGTAATTGGATAGGATTATGTGAATGTCTTTTTAGTAGTTACAATCCCAAACTTTAAGGTGGCATTTGGTTTGTTGGAATCCCTTGGAATTAGGGGGAATTGGAATCCAATTCCACCACTTTCTCATGTTTGGTTCAAGTTTTCAAAGGGGGAATTGGAATCCAATTCCATCAAGGGAGGGAAAGTAAATTCCATAAAGGGAGGGAAAGTAAATTACATCCATAACATGATGGAATTAAAATCCTTTGGAGGAGGGAATGTGAAATTTGACCATACTACTCTCATCAATCTTTTGGTATTCGGATAGGATTTTTTAAAAAAAATTTGGGATAGGGTCGGGTCGGGTTTTTTTAAGTTTGATATTTGGGTCGGGTCGAGTCTGTTTTTTTAAGTGTGATATTCGGGTCGGGTTCGGGTTTAGGGTGAAAAATACCTGACCCGACCCGAAAAAAATATAATTTTACCTTATATATTTAGGAATAATTACAATAATACCTCTCTATATACAATTTTTTTCAATTAAGTCACTGTTTTTATTGAATAAAAATAAATTTTTTATTATTTCGGGTCGGGTTTCTAATTCATATATTCGGGTCAGGTCGGGTGAAATTTTATTTCAATCGGGTCGGTTTGGGTCTCGGGTGGAGGTTCCCTTATTCTCGGGTCGGGTCGGGTGGACCAAAAACCCGACCCATGACCATCCCTAATTGGGATGATTTTAACTTATGATGTTTATTAGTATGATTTTTATAATTTATTGAAATGAATAATCAATCAATAAAATGAAAATTTAATATTTTTTAAATTTTTATAATATATTGCTACATGTAAGTTATAAAACAAACTAAAAGTAAGCAAAAAAATAAGGACAATTCTGTCATTTTATATTACTGAAATCAAATTCATCTGACATATCTGCGAACCAAGCAGAATATGGAATTGAATTCCAATTCAATTTCCTGCCAACCAAAAGGGTTTCAGATTCAGATTCCAATTCCTTCACAGATTCCAATTCCCTCAGAAACATTCCAGCGAATCAAACGTCACCTAAGGGATTGTATCCTTCCCTAGAATTAGTTACTTTCCTAGCTTAAGAGTTTCATAAGTTAAGACTACAACTTGCGTATAAATATGTAACACATCCTGCAGAACCTCCTGCAGAACCTTCAGCTGGAGAGAAATCGTTGTCCTGTAAGATTTCCCCCCTGATTTTCCTTAACATAGACTGAGTAATCTTGTCCATTTTGACTTCCTGTAGAAATAAGAAAGAGGGTCTCTTGCTTGAGATTATTCTCTGAATTGCTCTTTGTTTCTCCTTCATTCCCAATCCCTTGTTGTTTCAAGTTACGATAGATAACTTTGACATAATCTAAGATTGAAGCAACGATGGTATCATCTACCCCCATTTTCTCTCGACTTCTCTTCTTAACTTATAATTTTCTCTAAAAAAGTCTTTTTTCCATCCTTAAAAGAAATCCCCAGCATCTTGCTTATCTCCCACGTAGCCAAAGCTTTATCTAGGAACTCTGAGAAAGATGAGGAAGAGGCAGTAGAGGTGCTGAACTGACCAAGAGCTTTCGCTATTAGGTTTCTTTTGGTCCTTCTGTATACTTTGTCAAAGAATCCTATATGGGCCTTTTGTTTCAACAGAATTGGGATTAAAAGGGACAATCTGATTTTGGCACTCTATGTGAGTCCTTTGTTCAATGGAATTGGGATTAACAGATTGCAACTTTTTTGGGTTTGTGAAGTCAAGCAAGTTAGCTAGCCCAAAGTTATTTGCTGTATCCATCTGGTTTTGGTTGTGGCCCAAATCCTCATTTACTTCTGTCTGTTTCTGTACAACAGGTTCAATTGGCCCAACATTATTATTATCCTCTCTAGCCCGGTTTTTGATTTGGTCCAACCTTTCTGTCCCCGTGGCCACGTGTTCTAAGGAGACAACCTGAGCATTACTACCCGTCATTCTCCTCTGTCAATACCTGTGAACAGGGCTCTTATGGGGGGTTTGGTGTGTAAGCCAAAGAAGTTGGGGGTTTAGGGATTTCGAATATGTTGCTATTAAACAGGGCTCTTATGGGGAAATGGGTGTGGAAATTTGCTGCAGAGAAAAATTCTCGGTGGAAATCAGTTGTGTGTTGTGTTTACAATATGGATCCTAATTCATTGATGAACCGGAATACTTGGACAGCTCGTACTTCTTGGATTTGGAGAGGAGTTAAGAACTTTTAAAGTGATGCATTTGGGGACTGTTTTAGGAGAAATTTGTGTGTTAGAGCTGGAAATGGAGAAACTGTTCAGTTTTGGCATGATGTTTGATTGGGTTCGGTTCCTCTAAAAGATAGGTTTCCAAGGTTATTTTCTCTTTCGAATAACAAAGAGGGTAAGGTTGCAGAATTCAGATTGTACAATGATTAGGGTTGGGTTTGGGATATTCAAATGAGAAGGAATTTGGTGGATTGGGAGGCTGAGCAGTGGCTGCAAATTATCTCTCTATTGAATAGCTCTTCTTTGTCTCTAGTAGAGGAAGATTGTTGGATTTGGTTGGGAAATGGAGAGGGTGTTTTACAGCAAAATCATTCATGAAAACTTATTTTGATAGAGAGGGTATTGATCAATTAGAAAGTAATTGGGAAAGGTATGTTTGGAAAGGAGTAGCTCCACCACGTGTGGAATCTTTTGTATGGCAACTTGCTCATCATAGAGTTGCGGTGAAAGAGGAACTGCTGAAGAGAGGAGTTACTGGGGTTGAAGACTCTGTCTGCCCTATGTGCAGGAAGTACAATGAGTCGGTTTCTCATTTGTTTCTTCACTGTGAAGTGGTATGGGTTTTGTGGGCTAAGTTTTTAAAGTTATGGAATGTTTTCTTTGTGGTTCCTGGTTCGTTGATGGATTTCTTAATTGTCTGGGATGACTTAGTGCCGCGATCTCATATATGAAAGTTTATTTCAAGAGCAGTGTTGTGGTCTGTTTGGAAATATAGGAATGAGGTGATTTTTCATAATGGGAAGGTAGATTCAGCGTTGTTGTTCTTCATTTCACGTTTCAGAACTGTTTCTTGGTTTGAAACATCAGTTAAGGATGTTCATTTTCATTTCGATTCCTTGATGGGGGATTTAAAACTAGCAGATCAACATGTCAATCTGAATAAGAGGTATCTTCCTTCTTCTAGGTGGAGTCCTCCTACGGAAGGGTTCTTAAAACTAAATGTAGATGGTGCAATGGTCAAAGGTTGGGATAAGGGTGGAATAGGTGGCTTGATTAGGGATGGCAGTGGGTTGGTGCTTGGGTCATTTTCAAAGAAGGTAGGGGGAGGTCCTCCCTTACTCGCAGAGCTTTTGGCGATCAATAGAGGGTTGATTCTTATTGAGGAAGTTGAAGCTGATTTCTTTTCAAATCAGAGGATCATTTTGGAATCGGATTCTTCTAATGCTTTGAAGTGGATTAATAATCCGAACCTTAGTACTACTTTGTTTCAATCCTTGGTAAGGGATATAGCTTCTACTGTGGAGAGGAAGGGTATTATCACAAGGCTCATCTCGAGAGCAGCAAATTGGGAAGCGGATGAATTAGCTAAAGCTAGTATAGGCTGATTTTTAGGTTTGTGTAATGGTTAAGGTGTTATGCCTTGGTTGTTCTTATTTAGGGAGTATTAGGGTGTGTTATGTTTTCAGATTTATGGTTTTCTGTTTTGTAAGAAGTTGTTAGTTGTTGAGGTGTGGAGGTGTATTATTGTTCTAATTAATAAAAGTTAGAGGCACTCTTTTCGTCCTTCCAATGTCCTTCATGTTATGTTTGTAACATGTAGGATAAGAAGGGGTTTTTAATGAGGCCTTATTTTATCAAAAAAAAAAAACCCTGTGAACACCTCGGTGTCCCCGAAGAGGAGAATTCTGCCTCACACCTTTGTCCATCATCATGTCCACCCGTCCTGAGATGTGCGATGAAACTGTCATTTTGGTTCTCATTAATCTCTTTTTCACCCGAGGCTGATCTAATTGGTGTAATCCTCGAGACAGTGTTTTCCAACCTACCATGACTACCACTTGTCTGGTTATCATTGAGCCATTCAACTACTCTGTTATGAGTTTCAAGTTGAGATGGTTGGGTGCCATCAGCCACCTGGGGGATCCGATCACCGTGAGCCTCCTCTGCCGATGAGTCAGATTTCCCTTCTGGGTCTTCTTTTGAGTTCTGGGCATAACCATCTTCTGGTTTTAAAATCGCCGATCCAATCTTGATTCCGATCTTATAAGTCATGCCTTCCGAGAGAATAGAGACTGAATCTGAGATATCAAAAGGACTCAAAATTCTCATCATCAACTTAGCTATTGTGAGATCCCTTTTCTTAACTGTTTCCTCCCTTATACCAACCAACAGACCCCAACGACTTGCTAAGTTAGTGAACAGAGATTCATGCCAATAGTTTAAAGGCACACCTATTAATTCAACATAACAATAAGCCATTGGAGAACCTATTTCCATAACCAGACGGTATAAACAGTCAAACCAGTAGAACAATTCAGTCTTCTTATTTAACCAAGCTTCTCCAAGTTTTTCCTCTGATTGAAAGGTGACGATGACCGAATTCCACGTATAACCCCATCTTGTTATTTTAACGTCTATTCCATCGTTGTGCAGGCCTTGTCGTACAAGGTCGATCTCATAATCAGATTTCATGACACCTATTAGAGACAGTTTTAGCCACTCATTCTCCTTTGCTGGAATGAAGACGCTTAACGGCTTTTCGACTTCTTTGACTGCTCCTTGATTAGCTACTGCATCCTTGTATGATTCTGTTTCTGATTATAGGGATTTTGATTTTCCTATTGCAATTAAAAAAGGAAAAAAGAACTTGCACCACAAAAATCCCTCTTTACCTATTTATGTCCTACAAGAACTTTTCCCATAATTACAAGGCCTTCCTTACTAGCCTAAATACCATTGTCATTCCAAAAAAAATGTGTTCGAGGCATTAGAAAATAAGAATTGGAAGAATGCCATGCAAGATGAGATGGAAGCACTTGAGAAGAACAAAACATGGGATTTGGTGGAATAGTTAGAAGGGAAGAAAACAGTGAGGTGTAGATGGGTGTTTACAGTAAAGTACAAATCAGACGATTCTTTAGAGAGGTACAAGTACTGGGCAGGCAGGCAGTGTGCAGATTAAAGAAGGCTTTGTACGAGCTAAAATAGTCCATGAGGGCATGGTTTGGAATTTACCAAATTGATGTTGAGACTGGGCTACAAACAAAGTCAAGGTGATCACACTTTATTTGTGAAACATTTTTCTTTAGGGAGAGTTACTGGTTTATTGGTTTATGTAGACGATATCATAGTTACAGGTGATGATTTGAATGGAATTGATGACTTAAAGAAGTTTTTGGTGAAAGAATTTGAAGTCAAAGATCTTGGAAGACTAAAATACTTCCTTGGTATTGAAGTAGCACATTCACAGCAAGGGATCTTCATATCACAACAGAAATACACCCTAGACTTTTTGACAAAAACTAGTAAATTAGGATGCAAACCAGCATAAACGCCAATGAAGTTAATCACAAACTTGGAGATACAATAGAGGATGCAACAGTTGATAGAAGTTCATATTAGGGACTTGTGGGAAGACTGATTTACTTATCACACTAGACCCGACATTAGCTATGCAGTTGGAGTGTTGAGCCAATTTATGCACAATCCTAAAGAATCACACCTAAAGGTAGTGAATCAAATCTTATGGTATTTGAAGGGCACAACAGGCAGAGGAATTATGTTTAAAAAGGGAGAAAATTTGACTTTGGAAGTCTATATTGATGCATACTATGCAGGGTCCATTGTTGATAGAAGATCAACTTCAGGATACTGCACCTTTCTTGAAGGAATTTAGTGACATGGAGAAGCAAAAAGCAGAATGTGGTGACTAGATCCAGTGCAGAAGCTGAGTTTAGAGCAATGACACTTGGGATTTATGAATTGTTGTGGCTTAAGATTATTTTGGAGGATTTAAAGATTAAATGGGAAGAACCAATGAAGTTGTACTATGATAATAAATCAACAATCAATATTGCTCATAATCCGGTTCAACATGACAACACAAAACATGTTGAAATGGATAGGCATTTCATAAAGGAAAAACTTGACAGTGGACTAATTTGTACTCCCTATGTGTCCACTGGAGATCAAGTTGCAGATATACTTACCAAGGGACTTACCTGGGAAGTATTTTCAGAAGTTAGCAAGCAAGCTGAAGATGGAGGACATCCATTCTCAGCTTGAGGGGGAGTGTCAAATAATAGATTCTTAAATTAGAAATATTATGTAATTAGATAGGATTTTGTGAATATCTTTTTAGTAGTTACAATCCCTAACTTTAAGGGATTGTATCTTTTCCTAGAATTAATTACTTTCCTAACTTAAAAGTTTCCTAAGTTAAGACTACAACTTGCGTATAAATATGTAACACATCCTACAGAAAATATATAAGTTTTCACAGAGAATTACTACTTTTGACATAATGCATTCGTTCTCACTTAATATGGTTCTTTTTACAATTTATTGCGACTCATTGCTAGCTCTTATTTCCCCCTCTGTTTGAGTTTATGTGCAGCCATCTCCTGGAAATTCATGGCTTGGTTATCTGGTTGCTACAATTGTTGGAAATCTGAAGATAACTATCAGCAATGTACATATCAGATATGAGGATTGCATCAGGTGGTGGTTGTGTGCTATTTTTAATGTTTTCATATGACCATTTTCAGTTTTTTTGTTTTTCTTAAGCTTTGTAAACCAAGTTAGGTTAACCTTTCAATCTCTTGATTACTTACATATTTGTCTTTGTTGTCCTTTACTGACCAGATCGCTTTGCTTTTAATTGACTGTAATCTTGTAGTAATCCTGGTCATCCGTTTTCTTCTGGTGTTACCCTGGCTAAGCTTGCTGCTGTTACTATGGATGAGAAAGGGAATGAGACCTTTGATACCAGTGGTGCTCTTGATAAGTTGCGTAAGGTCAGCTCTTTATTTTTTTTTCTTTCCATATAACTCATGCTACCGTCCTTTCGAAATATAGGGTCTGAATCAAAATAGAGTTCTGTTTACTGGCATTGTTTTCCCTTGTTCTTAAAGCTAATAAGTTTACTTTGGAAATTTCTCAAGAAAAGATGACAGCTGTGTTTGAATTTTAAATAAAATCCGGTTTGATTAATGGTGATTGCCTTTTCAAGTTGTAATGATCAAAGGTTCCTGTTCTGATGTTTCAACCTCTGTTGTATGTTCGCTTAGTGCATTACTTCGAATTCTGAGGGGTTGGAATGGATGTATGAATCAATTAATCCATGATATGGGCTACTTAAAGTTGTGACATTAAATGCATTTTTATGGTTACTCAATGTCATAGCGTATAGCTTCCATCAAAGTGGTATGAGGCTTCTTGAATTGCAGATGAATCTCATTAGTAGCTCATGGGTTAGGCAAACATTTTCTTTGCATTGAATTATTGCAACTCAATTAAAAAATATGATCTATAGTTTGGATATCATTCCATATTTGAAGAGGAGAAAATGTCAAACTAGGTCGTGAAAGTGGCTGGCATAATCTAAACAAGTCCATATGCATGCCAAAACTGAAGAATGAAGACCAATTTCAACCAATGTTTGTCAATTTTTTTTGATAGGAAAGTGGCCTCGTTAAAAAACCCCCTTCTTAACCGTCAAATTTAAATGAAAAGAAGATGGTGGGCACATTCTTCTCTTGAACATTTAGATTTTTCCTGCTTTTCCTTTTAGGTTTAGTCTTTGCAAATTGTTTGTCATGATTGCTACTGCTTTCTTTTGTTTATGCTAATGCTTGTGTAGTTTGTTTTCAGTCTTTGCAACTGGAGAGGCTTGCTATGTATCATAATTCGGATAACCTGCCTTGGAAGATAGATAAGAAATGGGAAGATCTTAGTCCCAAAGAATGGGTTGAGGTTTGACTCATATGTGGAATTATTATCTTATTTTCTTCCATAATTCCATAGTTTTCATTGTAGCTGGCGAAGGTTAACTGAAACATTACAATAAATTTTATGTCATTTATTCTTCCGATTTTTTTTGCTTAGCCAGGTATTTGGAGATGGTATAAACGAACCTCCTGCTGACAGTGAAGTGGTATCTATGTGGGCTATGAATCGCAATTACTTGGTGTCACCAATCAACGGAGTACTCAAGTATCATCGACTTGGAAATGAAGAAAGAAATGACCCAGATATCCCTTTTGAGAAGGCTTCTCTTGTCTTAAGTGATGTCTCCTTGACTATTACAGAGGTTTCTATACTTTTTTTTTCATGTATATTTTTAATTTCTCCATTCTATTCAAGTCTTGAGTTTCACCTGTTTCTCCCTTCCTCAGGCACAATATCGTGATTGGATAAAACTTTTAGAAGTTTTTTCAAGATATAGGACATATGTTGAAATTTCCCATTTAAGACCTTTGGTTCCAGTTTCGAAGGAGTCTTATGCTTTGTGGTGGCGGTATGCAGCTCTGTCGTCATTGCATCAGAGAAAACTGTGGTACATAAATTGCACTTTTTTGCAAATATTTCAATTTGATAATTACTCATAAGGGTGCATCTTGTTTGATAATCTGAAAAATTACACTTGAATTAAATATTTTTTTCAAGATTGGTTATATATATATATTTCATCTGCTTTGTGAGTAAAATTTTCCCTCGCTTAACTATTTCAGCTATCGGTTCTCATGGGATCAAATTCGGCATATGTGCCAGCTTCGTCGACTTTACATTCACTTGTATGCCGGTTTGCTACAACAGTCATCACGTCCTGAAAACTTAGAAATTCGAGACATTGAGAAAGATCTTGACTCAAAAGTAATTCTTCTATGGAGGTAACAAGATTTAGCCTTGCTTAACTCTCAGCTCCCCCCTCTGAAGTGAAGTCAAAACTGGCCATTGATTTGACGGAAAACTGTGTTCTTTGTTGAGTTAAGAAATTAGTTAAGCAATTACTAAAATAATTCATTTAAGCTCAAGTGACAATTAGATAGGGTAGCTTACAAAAAGCAATAGTAATCATGCATGGCATAACAACTACTGCATTAATTTATCAGGCTGATAACTTTTATGCCTTTTTTATGTAAATTAGTTTTCAAGGTCCTGTATCAATGTCTGTTTCTGTTTGATGTATGGTGTATGTAGTAACCACCACAGCCAATGAGAAGCATTGTCAAAGCTTCAACTGCGGTTGTGCTTTTACGCTAATATTCTTTCTATTTATCTTGTATTTATGCAATCAATTTCTCTTTGAAAATGGAAAGGTTTTTGTCTGAGTAGTTTTTAGAAATTATATGATGGTGAAACCTCTTGTGAAGCACGTCCATAGCTGCACACTTGCTGTACCATTAAATTATCCTAATGTAATATGGTCATGCATTTGATGTGGGTGGACATTTGTTAAATGCCTCCAGATATGCATCGATTCTGAATGTTCTCTTGGTCTGGCCCTTTGCCATAACTTTTCTTTTTGTTCAAATACTCTCCGGGGATTACCATTATCTATGTTTGCTCCATTATGTATATTAAAATTTTATCCAATTGTTGAATAGGTTGCTCTCAGTTTGTGTATGTAAATATGTTATTAGAAGTGATCAAAGGTAATGTTCAGTTCATAGTTTAACAATATTTCATGTTTAAGCAAGCCCTTCCGTTCAACTTTTTCAATTTCTACTTGTATCAATCAGGTTACTTGCACATGCGAAGGTTGAATCTGTGAAGTCTAAGGAAGCAGCTGAACAGAGAAGGCTTCATAAGAAAAGTTGGTTTACATTGGGATGGTAAGTGGAAATGTAATAGGATCACTTTGTTATTCAGTTCTATGATTATTATTTCTTCCCCAAAATCCCCCCCGCCCAGCCCCCTTACTAATGTCATTTTGCAAATTCTATTCAACTTAATCTCAGGAATGCACAATCTGAAGATACATCTGATGGTGATGCTTTTGATGGATCACAATTTACGGAGGAAAGGATGAGTAAAGAAGAATGGAAAGCAGTCAATAAGTTACTCAGTTACCAGCCAGATGAGGAATTGGTGTCATATTCAGGGAAGGACATGCAGAACATGATCCAATTTTTGGTAACTGTATCTATTAACCAAGCTGCTACGAGGATCATCAACATAAACCAGATGGAGATTGTTTGTGGTAGATTTGAACAACTCCATGTGTCAGCAAAATTTAAACATCACAGTACCTACTGTGACGTAACGTTAAGATTCTATGGTGTCTCAGCCCCTGAAGGTCCACTTGCTGAGGTTTGTTTGAGTACCACATTAAGGATAACTAAAGATATCCAATTAAGATGAATAGCATAGAGGATCTTATAATCATATCAACCTGTTCATTGTTTTTATTTTAGGTATCAAGCATGTTTTAATAGATTCAAAATTGTTTGTGCTGCCAGATGGAATATATATGTTTGTGTGTGTATTGCCTGATATTGGTCTTTCATCTGCAGAGTGTCTGCAGTGAGCAAAAGGTGAATGCATTAACTGCTAGCTTTGTACAGTCACCTATGGGAGAGAATGTTGATTGGAGGTTGTCAGCTACAACTTCCCCCTGCCATGTTACGGTAAATTTCTTTGATCCTAGAAGGAAAAGGGATTTCTGGGTTTGCATCATCTTACAAATGGATATAGTTACTTGCATTACTCATCTTGACTTGTGCTTTGTATCTTGTGCAATTGATAGTATCTTATAGACCCCTTAACTATAACAATACTGTTCTGATGATCTCCAGAATTGGCTCCAAGCCTTTTCAGTGAGGATGATGATGATCAATATGAGAGAGTGACAATCCTTTATAGATTCATAAAACCTCTCAACTTGGTTTAAGGAAAGAGAATGTGGCAACAAAAAGGGTAGTCCATTACTGACTCATCAAATGTCTAACTGGCGGCTGTCTTAGGGGTTATATAGTTTGTATTCAAATCCCTGTGGAGGTAACAGAGGAAACTCTGCACCTCCACTAGATCTTCTGAGACCTTCTGGAGGCCCTTAGCACTCTAAGCCATTACAAATTCCATTCTAATTCATGACAAAACCATCATGTTCATGTTCTAAAAGTCCCTTAACGTTTGTCTTATGGCTTTTGTAGGTTTTGAAGGAAAGTTATGATCGTTTTTCTGAGTTTGTGAAGAGGAGTAATGCAGTTAGTCCTACTGTTACACTGAAAACCGCTAGTAAATTGCAGGTAATAGCATTAATAGAATGAGAATAGCAATATCCTCTATATCCTTTATGCTGATCATTATTTAAAACCAATTGCAGACGAAGATCGAAAAAGTGACTCGTCGAGCACATGAGCAGATTCAGACGGCGCTTGAGGAGAAAAGCAGGTTAAATGCTTTCCATTTGTTTGATCATTTTAATATTTGTCCATTTTTATCACAATATATTATGTTTATGCTTTGTATCTCATTTGACATGCCAATTGGAAAATATACAATGTCATAAGACAAGTAACGCATTATATATATATATATAACAAGGTACACTATAAATTAGGACAAAAAATAACCCATGCATTTTAAATATTACTTTTGTGCAATAATTTATATAGACAAAAATTATCCCTTTACTTATCTAAAGATACATTCTCAAATTTAAAATTTTTAAAAAAATAATCAGTTATTTATAACTCCAAAAGGAAAAAGTAGATATATAAAAAGATAATATTTTTTGTTTCCCTACTTTGTATACAACTAACCATTTATCGAGCAAATTTAATTGTTTAACTATATAATATATTTTATTTTTAAATTGTAATATTTTATATTCTAATGGATATGATTTGCAAAAATGGTTCAATATAACTTATACAAAGTAAAAAAATAGGTCAATATATAAATGTACATTAAATTATCAAGCAATTAACCTGATAAAATTAGAGGTTTAGAGGGTATTATTCGCTGGTGCAACAAATGTGGAGGCAGACACCTTAGCTAAGGCAGGAATTGGTTGAGAGAAGGTTCCATGGATTAGGGGTGGGGTGTGGAAATTAGAGTTTTAAGAAGATTTGCGTAAGGAGAGCAAAGTGTTGTACTAGAATCATTGTACTACTGAGTTTGATATTAATAAAACCTTGAGGTACTCTTTTCCTCCTCCCGTTTTTTGTTAAAATCCACCTGGGTTTTAGCAATTATGAAAGGGCTTTGTAATGAGGCCTCCAATTTTTATAAAAAAAACATGTGCATTGCACTGGTTTACAAACTAGTTATGATCAGGGATTTAAATTGCGGTTGCGTTTTTGGTTGGGTTGTGTTTATCGTAGTTTTGGACATAACAAATGCTATTGCATGTATTGCGGTCGTGAATTTTTTTTCCCAAGGAGTTGATTTTTAAAAAAAAGGAACTGGTTTTTTTATAAAAAAATTAAATAACGGAACAATAGCAGCCCGCTACTGCCGCAATTGGCCGCTATCTGTTAAATTACGGCTGCGATCCACCACTATTGGTGTGATTCAGCTTCACACCCCTGTTTTCCACGATAGCAGTTTCAGCCGCCACCGCTACTGCTATATAGCGGCCGCTATTATCCCTGGTTATGATATAAAGGGATTGAATTCAAGAAACGTGTCATTGAAATGATTGTTTATTTGAGAATGCATAGCTGTGGATGAGTAAATAGATGAAAGACTATATAATTGTTGGCATTAGTTAGTTTTTGTTTGACATAAATTGAGACAACATGAGGCGAAGTTAGCTAAAATTATTTACTTTTCTGCTTGGTTTCTCAGATTTGCTCTGGACATTGATCTTGATGCTCCAAAAGTTAGGATTCCTCTAAGGGCACGTGAATCTTCCAAATGCGACAGCCATTTTCTTTTGGATTTTGGTCATTTTACATTGCATACCATGGTATGTGTATTAGCTATTGATATCTCCAATTTTCATTAGTTACCTTTCTTTGGTTACTTCATTAATCTTTATGACAGGAGAGTCAGTCTGATGAACAGAGGCAGGATATTACTCTCACTTCTACATATCAGGAAGGGATATTGCTGCTTTTTTCACAGATTGTGGTTCTGATTGCCAGAACTGCACTTTGGTGAAGCCAAATTCTAGTGATCAATCAACGGTGATGTCACCTAGGTTGGAGAAGGTTGACAATTTTTATTCTCTTATTGATAGGTGTGGGATGAAAGTAATTGTTGACCAAGTATGTTTTTCTTTTTTTCTTTTTTGCATCTAGATGAGTTTCATATTAAAGTTCTAGAAAGAGAACTCATTAAGTTATATTTTTGTATCATATTGCAGATCAAGATTCCTCACCCAAGTTTCCCACCCACACGTGTTTCTGTTCAAGTGCCAAAACTTGGCATTCACCTTTCTCCCGCAAGATACTGCAGACTTATGGAACTTCTGAACATATTGTATGCTGCTATGGATGCCCGTGTTCAACCTAGTGTTGTTGATTTCCAAGCTGGAGTGGCTTCTTGGAGTGCTACAGATCTTGCTACTCATGCTAAAATCCTAGTTTGGCGGGTTGACTTCTAACTCCATTGTAAAAGCTAGTTCTATAGTTGCTACTTGCTTTCCATACGCATCTGATTTTATCCATTATTGTCTCTGTTGGTTCAGGGTATTGGAAACTCTATTGCTTCGTGGCAGCCCTGTTATGTCGTTTTATCTGGATTTAATCTTTATGTCTTGGAATCTGAAAAATCTCAAAATCACCAGCGGCACTTGAGGTTTGGAGCTTTCTTTGTCTTTGCTGCTGTTCGTTAGCTATTAGGTTGCTATTCTGCAGGATGGTAGTTTTGCAGCCTCAACTTTTTGAAATTTTATTGTTTTTTTTTCACATTTCATTTGATTATTGATATGTCATTTTTGGCAGCTTTATTCTAAATTTTAATTTTGGAATCCTGCAGCATGGCTGGAAGACAGTTGCATGAGGTTCCACCAACGAATATTGGTGGGTCTCCATTTTGTATCGCTGTGAGCCCAAGAGGGGTGGACACTCAGAAAGTGAGTCACTTGGTTTTGTAAGCAAAGAATTGTTTTTTCACTAGATGATTCATTAAACCGAACCAGAAAAATTCCATCTTTCATTTTTTGCTGGTTGTCTCAAAGAATCCGTTCAAATCTAATTCTTGAAATCTTTTAATTAGCACACTCGAGTGAATGGATGCTGCTTTAAATTATAAGAGTCTTCCATTTTGTTTTCTTTCATTAATACAAACATGAATATCTTTTCCAGGTTTTGGAGTCATCAGGTACCTGGGTTATTGAATTCCGAGGGGAGGAAGAGAAGGTCACCTGGTTGAGAGGACTTACACAAGCCACTTACCAAGCTTCTGTATGATGATGATATAGTTTTCCCTTTAGTTGTTTGTATTTTTCTTCTAGCCTCTTATTGCTTGGATTTCGTATTCATGTAGGCACCTCCACCAGTTGATGTACTAGGAGAAACAAGTGCTGATATAAGTGAAGACGATGATCCTCAAACAGGAAATTCAAAGGCTGTTGATCTTTTTATTAGTGGGGAATTGGTGGAGACAAAGCTGTGCATATATGGGAAGGTCTGTGGTTGTACAATTTCTTAAATGCTCTGATGGTTAACCGATGACTTCTAAGAAGAACTAACTTTAGCCAATGTCCTTTTTTAATGTCTGTTATTATATATACCGATTGAGAAATTTTATTGCAGACAGGAGAGGGTGCTGCCGAGAAACTAGAAGAACGGCAGATTCTTGAGGTTCTTGCTAGTGGTGGAAAGGTTTGTGTCTTTTGCTATTTGGTGTGGTATAAGGTAATCAAATGTAGTGTTATTAATAAAAACAATATCTGAGACATTTTAACTGACGTCCAACTCAAACTTTTTGAATTTGTTTCTTTAATTTAATTAACTTCTTTTAATCCATTTTCCATTAGATTATGGCATATATGTGTAGCATCAAATATCCTAGAAAATTAGGTTTATTCTATTGTTTTCCTGGGTGCTACATCTTTCAATGATACTGATGATTAGAGAGCCCAGCCTACTGTACCATGCCTTGACATACGGAATAGATGGAACTTAATGGAGTAAAATATCCAGCAAAAGTGCGATGTAATTTACAATAAATTTGAAGAGACCCTGCTTTTGGTGATCTGAAATTGGAAAGAGAAACAATAAACATCCTGTCATCTTGCTTGTAACTCTTATTCAGACATCTGTATCTGCACCTTTAAATCTCAACATCTCAGTCATACCGCTTCTGTTTACGAATAGTGGTAGAAATTGCCGTGGATAAATTTTTATTTTTTTTACTTTTGTAATAATTAGTGGAACATTATCTTCAATTTTTTAATCCAATTATAACATCTATATTCAGTTCAAGCGCATTAGAAACTGGTTTATTTGTTGCAATTACCTATTTAGCGATATCGTTAACAGGTGACAATGATTAGTTCAGCGAGCGAGCTTCTGGTTCAGACAAAGTTGCATTCACTGCAAATTAAGGACGAACTGCAGGGTCGTATGTCTGGCAATTCACAGTACTTGGCTTGTTCTGTGCTGAAATATGACAGTTCACTTGAATCTAAACAAACTTGTGAGGATGGGAATGAGATGTCTGTGACACACCTAGATGATGATGATGGGGGTGATGATGACGGGGATGATGATGATGATGATACTTTTAAGGATGCTCTGCCTGAATTTATTTCTCCGTCTGACGCTGGTGCTCTTCCACAATATACGGATATGATGGATGCCTCCGGATACGAGTCTGATGAAGTGAAAATTCATGAACAAGATTTAATACAAGGAAAAGGACTCTCTGGGGAGATATTTTATGATGCACAAGGTGGTGGTGATTTGGATTTTGTATCAGTTACCTTCTCAAAGAAGGGTCCTAGTTCTCCTGTTTATGATGGTACAGACACACAGGTACATAAAATGAACATCATGGACATCCAATCGAATTTGATGGTTTGAAATTGATCTAACTAAGCAGGCAATTTGTTAAATTGAAAATTTCAGATGAGCATTCGCATGTCCAAGCTGGAGTTTTTTTGTAACAGACCCACACTTGTTGCTTTGATTGGATTTGGCCTTGACCTAGGTTCTGGGAGTAATACAGCAAGTGCTGTAGATGTAAATGAAACTTCGAAGGATAAGACGGACAAAGAAAAGGCTGAAGAAAGTGGTTGTATTGAAGGGTTGCTGGGATATTATAAAGCTCGAGTTGTATTTGATTTGAACATGGATATTGATAATGTCACTGTGTTTCTAAACATGGAGGATGGATCTCAGCTGGCAATATTTGTGCAAGAAAGTTTCCTGTTTGATTTTAAGGTGAAGAGAAGCATCTTTAATCATCGAATAATGTTTTGTAGTTTTAATTTTCTTCTTCATGTGTGACTTAGGATTCTGTTCCATATTTCAATATTCTCACTTTTAGAACTTTCCTATTAAGGTCCATCCTACATCCCTTTCTATTGAAGGCACATTGGGAAATATGAGACTCCGAGATATGTCACTTGGAATAGATAATTGGTTGGGTTGGCTATGTGATATACGTAATCCAGGAGTTGAATCACTTATAAAGGTACATTGCTTTGCACATATATATATATATATTAGCATTTGAGGCATTTAGGTTATTTTTTATTGTATGCCAGTTTACTTATTCCACATTTTCCTTTTCCCAGTTCAAATTCAATTCTTTCAGTCCCGGGGATGATGATTATGAAGGGTATAATTACCACTTGTGTGGGCGACTTTCTGCTGTTCGAATTGTTTTTCTCTATAGGTTTGTTCAAGAGGTATGATAAGATACATATGAACTATTTACAGTTTGATATTTTGATCTATAAATTACTGGGAACTTTGTTCGGCAGATAACAGTTTATTTCATGGAGCTTGCCACCCCACATACAGAAGAAGTAATAAAACTTGTTGATAAGGTTGGCGATTTTGAGTGGTTAATTCAGAAATCTGAAATTGATGGAGCTGCTGCTTTGAAGCTGGATCTCACACTCGACACTCCAATAATTATAGTTCCAAGAAATTCAATGAGCAACGAGTATGTTTAATACCCAATTATCTCCTCATATCTTGCACTCATTTGGTTGACCAATATATCTGTTTTCTCTGATATACCTTCCAAATTTCTTCATTAAACAAGTTGCAGCATGTTGCGATCATGTGTTTGAGATTAATTGTTCAGATCATCCAAAGTAGGCTGAAACTGTTTAGCTCATCAAAGGGAAACTGAAACCTTTGGACTCCTTAGACAGGGACGCAAATCTCTTCAGTTTTTTTTTTTTTATAGAAATTCTGCTTAGCGTATTTTTTTCTTTCATATGTCACTTTAAATAAGGACCAGCCTTCTTAGATAAATTGAAAACTTATTCTAGAAGGGAAATGAATCAAATGAAATTGAAACATAATCAAGAAACCTAAGGAAAGAAATAAAAGCGTAATCTAAGCCTTAATTCTGCACATAACATTACTCCTCTCTTGTAGAAAGAGCTTGTCCTCAAGCTCGATATTATGTTTTTCGAAATGTAGTAATTTTATTGGTAGAAAGAGGGGTACACATTGTTAAGGGTCTCGTTTCAAAACCTCCGTAAACCTACATATAGGAAAAAGAGTGCACCCACAACAATGGGCAGAGATTAGAGACAAGAAAACACGGATACTACCCACAAATAGAACACCAAAACATTAGGTAATACAAAGAAGGCAGAACACATCCAATTCGCTATGCAGTATCCATCAATGCTAAACCAGAAAACCGCAACCCCTCTTGTGACTGTCCTTCCTATTGAACCAGAACCAGAACCATGCCAATTTTCCTCCTAGGCCGAAGACAAAAACCAACTTGGTCTCTATCATTTAATCTTCCACCACAGCAGACAACTAAACCATATGCTAACTTGGCTCTTAGATCTGCTAATGAATTACACCTTCTGGAGATGTGCTTAACCACGGATCTTTCTTGTATAACGTAGCGACGATAGGATGAAGAGGGACCTCCATTCAGACTGAATAGAGGGAGGATTCGAGAGCCAATTAACCATAGCCACACAGTCGCTCTCAACTATTAATCCGAACTTCTTAAACCACCTAGAATCCTTAAATAGCTTAATTGCAAAATCGATTGTCAGGATTTCTTCTTGAACCAGCGAACCGCTCCCAATTGGAGCTGAGAAAGACAGAAGCGATTTGCCGTCATGGTCACGGAGTAACCCCCAATACCTCCCTTGCTGCCGCCCACCCGCATAGCTCCATCAACATTAAATTTTAAAAATCCTTCAGGAGGCGTTAGTCATGACTCCGGGGACTTTGCAGCCTTCTTCTTCCAAAGAGAATCTAGAAGTTTATGTTGAATGTGGTGGAAGTTTTCCGCTGAACTCCAGTTTTTCAAAGCCAGAGAGAATGGTGCTGGAGCTTTCACTATTATGTTATTTTATTATTTGTCTTATTTATTAAATTTTGGACATATAGATAGATGACTGATATTGTTAGTTATCTAGTGTTAGGATTAAAACTATATTTGCAACCCTTGTATGAAACCGCTGTCAAATAATTACAGCCACAACTTCATTATTATTATCTTTGAATTATTAAGAAAAAACTACATATTTTCAATAACCCTACGATTTCTCATGAATAATTCAAGGATAATAATAGGAATTGTCATCCAACATGAGTGAGAGTCAAAAACTTAGAGAAATAGTGAAAGGTCAGTCTTCTGTGGGGGGAGAAATGGACGATTTTCGTTGATAATCTTAGTAAGAGGGTAACAAGAGGAGAATTAAGGGAAATATTTCAGTATTATGGTCAAGTAATAAGGATTTTCATTCCAAATTATACTCAGAAACCGAAATACAAGAATTATACTTTCGCGTTTGTTCAGTTTGCAAGTGAGGAAGGGAGGAGGAGGGCTATTCAGTTTGTTAACGGAACTTGGATTAATGGGAAAAGAGTTTCAGTAGGGTTAGAAAAATATCAGAACAACAGGAATAGAGAAGCTACTGAAGGTAGGACTATGAGGGATGGGTCATTCCCAATTATGGTGGAGAAAACAAATGATGAGAATCATGCTGGATCTTCGAGAAACTTGAGGGATAGTAGATCATACAAGGAGGTGGTGGAAACGATCAATAGAGAGGTTAGCGAACATATTAATAAGGAAGATGGAAAAAGGTCAGTGAAGGCTGCTAATGGATTAAGGAATGTCTGGGAGTTGCATATTCCTTCAGAGGATTCGAACTGGGTGAAAAGGTCCTTAACAGGGGTAATCAAGCATTTCTTCGAGCAGGAATTTGTTCAGAAAGCCTTGGCGAGGGAAGGAATTCAGGTAAAAATAGCGAGATGGGGCTACGCATGGAATGCCTGTGTTGTAACATTTAAATCGATTGGAGAGTACTCTGATATATGGGCAAGAAAACAGGAGGAGTTGTTTTATTGGTTTGACTGGTTGGAGCCATTGCTGAATGAGGAGGGAGTTCCATTGGCGTTTTGTCTTGTGGAATTAATGGGATTATCGTTATTATGCTGGAATGGGGAGTTCTTGGAGAAATTTGTTCAGAAATGGGGAAAGTTCATTGGCATCATGGATTCTTCAAAGAAGAGGTCAGACTTATCGTCGGCAAGAGTTTTGATCAGGGTCGTCAATCCGTTTGATGTCCCTGAATCGATCACAATAGGGTCTTACGACAGATCATACAAAGTCGAAGCCATATTGGGATCGGTAGTTTCAAAACCGGAGGAGTTTTCCGGGGAGATTGACGTAGAAAATTCAAATTATGGGTACAATGAAAATGAGTTTTCCGAGAAAGAGGGTGGCCGCCGTCTAACTTTGGATCAAGTTGAAAATCACAAATTGTCTGACGACTCTATTATAAAGGTAGACAACTGCCTTGATCAGGAACAAAGGAGTAGGTTGGAAAAGGGGATGGGGAGCAGGTTATACCCAAAAAGTCAAACAAGGATATCTCAAAATTTGAGATGGCAGATTTCCTTGGAAAAGGAAAATATCTTATAGGGGATTACGTGGGACTTGGTTTGAGGGAAGAATTGGGCCTAGACTCTCAAGCCCAAGAAGATGACAGTTTGACTTCTGAATCAAGTATGAAGAATTTGTGTCCTTCAGGGCCCGCGTATAATCTAAAATGGATAGGTGAAGGTCCAAAGGCAGATTTATTCATCTTTTAAACAGGAAATTGAATAAGCCTAATGATGAAGTGCTAACGGATATAGTGGTCTGGGACAACGAAGTTAGGAATGCTGAAGGAGTAGAGGAGGAAAAGGAAGATGTATTAGTTCAATCTGCTGGAACTCAGCCACTGGAATTAATTAAGGGAACGCTTTCTAATGGTCTAAGGAGCTGGAGTCCGTTGGACCATTTGTCGAGAAGTTTGTTTATTAGGAATGTTCCGGTGGGAAGATGGAATAGAGGAACTTGTAATAGAGATTATAGAAGATCAAAAGAAAGAAAATTTTGGTATAATCCCAATTCAGAAGAAGAGTTGCTGCGACCAGCTGAGTTGCAGGACCAAAATAGAAAAGTTTCCAATCTTATTTTGAGCACTCAATCGTTCCCAATTATAGTGGAGGAAGGTATAATTCGCGATGATGAGGAAGGTGGTTCTCTTCGAAATTCAGTAGGGGACATGGATCAACATTCAGGGAGTATAGAAGTACCACGATTAGGTTGTCAGTCTTGAGCAGTGAAAGGGAGAGAGGGTAGGAGAAAGAGAAGGATTTTGACTAGGGAAGCTTTGGATGTGGCTAGCGTACCTACAATTACTTCTCCTCTTTTTCGATGTTTTTTGAAGAAGCAGTGGCTACGTGGTAGGTTAGTAGGATGTTGGGGATTTCTTTCAAAGAAGGCAAGAAGGCATTTTTAGATAAAATTATTGATCTTGAAGAGGGGTTGAGGGTTAGTAGGAATTGTTGAAATAAGGGGAATAGGTTATTGTGCTCATTTGATCAGAGGCTTTTGGGTTATTTGTTATCTTTATGAGGAACATTAACATCATTTCGTGGAACATAAGGGGTTTGGGGAAGAAGGAAAAATCAAGAGCTGTAGCTAATTTGGTCAAGAAGAATGAGCCGAGTATCCTACTTATTCAAGAAACAAAGCTCGAAAATTATTCTAAGGCTCTTAGGAGAAGGATAGGGGGAGTTTTCTAGAGGGATGCATTTTCCCCAGCTATTGGGTCTGCAGGGGGTCTACTGGTAATGTGGAATAAAAACGATTTTAAAATGTCCAACAGCTATCTAAGTGGCAGGATTATTGCAATATTTGGGAAGTTTAAGAACTTTGACGAAGAGTGTGTCATTTTGAATGTTTATGGTCCCTCCATTGAATCTGAAAAGGAAGAATTTTACAGGGAATTGTTGGAGTTTGTTTTAGGTCAATCGAATTTACTTTGTATTGGGGGGGATTTCAACACTATCTTGATCCAGCAGAGAAGTTGGGAAGGTCTCAAAACTGGCATTCTGTTGATATTTTTAGGAATTTCCTGCAGCAAACTAATTTAATTGATTTTCCGTTGGTCGGAGGAACCTTTACTTGGTGCAACAACAGGGAAGAATCAACTTGGGTCAGACTAGATAGGTTTTTAATAACTGGAAATTTTTTGTCATGCTTTCCGAATGTAGTTCAAAGACTGCTACCTAGGTCCATATCAGATCATAATCCGGTGTCATTGGAGGATTCGTCTGTAGATTGGGGTCCTAAACCCTTCCAATTTTATAATTATTTATTAAAGGAAGAAGGCTTCGAGGATTTGGTTAAATCTATAATGGTTGATTTGATGGAGAGGAATAACAGGAGGGGTATATTCAGTATTCTACAGGGAACTAAAAAATCAATCAGAAACTGGTCAAGCAGGAAATTTAATGGGATTTTAGAGTCTATTGTAACCTTGGAAGGGCAAATTAATGAGTTGGAATTGAAGGCACAAGGTAGTAATCTTTCTTCTCAGGAGTGGGAACAAGTGAAGCAGTTTAGATCGAATCTCTGGAGGCTGTACATGATTGAAGAAAGTATTTGGTTTCAAAGAGCAAGAGCGAGATTGATTAAAGGAGGGGATAGAAATATTAGATTTTTTCACCTGTGTGCTCTAAAAAGAAGCAGGAGAAATGCAATTACAAGTCTGAAGATTAATGGGACTGTTGTTTCAGATCCGTCCTTGATTAAGACCCACATTTCGGATTTTTTCAAGACAACGTTTAATTCCATTTCTGAAGTGGAGGATTTATTTTTGGATTTTTCTAAACTGTCTGGGAACCAGTCTACAAAACTAGAGAGCAGTTTTCAAAACAGGAAGTTTGGCAAGCTATAGCAACCTCGGACAGTTCTAAATCTCCTAGTCCGGATGGCTTCACAATGGGTTTCTTCAAGAAATGCTGGCAAAATTTAAAGGAGCATGTATTGAAAATTTTTAATGATTTTTACTTCGGAAGGAAGTGGGAGCATGGAGTAAATCATGCTTTTATTACTCTAATTCTGAAGATTTTAAATCCGAAAAGGGTTGAAGACTATCGACCAATTAGTCTTGTAGGAAGTTTGTATAAGATCCTATCAAAAGTCCTATCCAAGAGACTAAGCGGCTGTGTTGGTGACATTATCAGCCCTTTCCAGTTTGCTTTTATACTGGGGAGACAATTGTTGGACTGTGCCTTTATTGCAAATGAAGGGATCAATTATTGGAGAAAACAAGGACTACAAGAGGTTGTTTTCAAAGTTGACTTTCGTAGAGCGTATGATTCTGTTGAATGGCTAATATTAAACAGAGCAATGAAGGAGATGGGTTTTGGTACTAGATGGTGTTCGTGGATCTCACAGTGTCTCTTCGGCTTCAATTTCGGTTCTTGTGAATAGGTCTCCATCGGAAGAGTTTCCAATAGACAAGGTTGTAGTCTCTCTCTGCTTCTCTTTAATATAGTAGGTGAGTTGTTGCATTTGATGCTCGATAAAGCAGTTGAGAAAGGTCTTTTTCAAGGTTTTGTATTGGGAATTCTGAAGATTCCTTCAGGTTATCTCATCTTCTGTTTGCCGATGATCTCATCATTTTTTGCCAAGCTTCACTTACTCAGATTAAAAATGTGAAAAGAGTGTTGAGGATTTTCAGTATAATGGTGGGGTTGCATCTAAACTTGAAGAAGAGTAAACTTTTTGGTGTTAATATTGATGAGGATATTTTATCAGATTGGGCACTGGAATCGTTTTCCCACATATTATTTGGGACTTCCAATCGGTGCTAAGATGAATTCTGAAGCCTTATGGGATCCAGTCTTTAAAAATTTTAACTCCAAATTAGAAGGGTGGAAAGCCTCATGTCTTTCGTTGGCTGGCAGGACAGTTTTGTTGAAGTCTGTGTTATCTTCTCTGCCAATTTTTCCTATCATTCTTTAAAATGCCTTGCAAAGTTGGGAAGAAATTAAATTCTTTAATGGCTAGTTTTTTGTGGGATGACAGTGCGGAAAAGAGAAGATTCATTGGGTTAGCTGGAGTACAGTTTGTAAACCTTTGAACAGTGGTGGCCTTCGGGTTCTTGACTTGAATCTTTCAAATCGAGCATTATTGGGAAAATGGGTGTGGAAGTTTGCAAACGAAAAGAATTCCCTATGGAAAAGAGTGTTATATAGCAAGCAAAATGTTAGTTGCAATACTATGTCTATTAGTAAGGTCATCTCTCCAAAATCTTCTTGGAATTTGAGAAGTATTGCTAATAATATTTTGAAGAATGATTCGGGAGGAGAGTGTCTTAGATCATTTTCGAAGTTGCAAGTAGGCAATGGAAAGTCCATATCATTTTGGATTGATCCATGGGTGGATGAGGTTCCTTTAAAAAATCTTTTCCCTAGAATTTTTGCACTCTCTTCTAACAAATGGGGTAAGGTTGCTGAATTTGGAAGTTTTGAGTTGAATGGTTGGGTGTGGAACATTCTTACTAGGACGAATTTGTCGGATTGGGAATTGGATCAATGGATGATTTGCTGGTGAAATTAAAGGATATAAAACTCACAGATTCGGTTGAAGACTTTCTCTCTTGGTCTGCAAGTGGTGATGGGTTATTCTCAGTAAAATCGTGCAGGAAAGCGCTTGATAATGATATCCTTCCCTGCCATAAGAGAGACTATCTCCTTCACCAATACTTGAAACATAAGAGTGCATAAACCCGGATTCTTGATCCACTTTAGGGCATTGCTTGAATCATATTCAAGAATAAACCTCCGATTAGGGACAAAACTTAAATCTTTTAGAAGACATAACCCCCTCTTAATCGCCAATAATTCTGCCAAGATAGGAGGACCACCCCCAACTCTTTCTGAGAACCAATGAAGCAACACACCTTTACTGTCCCGAATCAAACCACCAATACCTCCCTTATCCCAACCCTTTACCAATACCCTTAATCGCCAATTATTGTTTGAGATTGATAGTTCAGCTCATCAAAGGGATAATAAAATCTTTCAACTCTTCAAATGGAGACTGAAACCTTAGGGCTCGTTAGATAGAGACCCAAATATCTTTAGGTTTTTTTATTATCATAGAGCTTCTTTCATTCGTTCCTTCAAGTAAGGACCTGTCTTATTACAGAGATAGAAAACCTATTTTAGAAGGGAAATAAATCATCTGAAATATAAACATAATCAAGATACCTAAGAATGGTCAGTAGCCCCTTTGGTGTTCCTTTGTCCTATACTTATTCTTCTTGGACATGCAAAGCTGGAATAGAAAACCTTTTTTTTGTTTTTGGTCCCTTTGGTTGAAACTGAACTTCCTAAGTTTTTTGTACTATCATTTGGTGTGAACATTACTAATGTATTTACATATTACAGGTTCATTCAACTTGATGTGGGTCTTCTGAAGGTCAGAAATAAAATAAGTTGGCATGGATTGCCTGAGAAAGATCCTTTTGCCGTTCGTCTTGATATCATTCATGCTGAGGTACATTTCTTATGATTATATAGTACCACATATTTGACTATTGAACAATGATTATACCTTTATTAAATTTGCAGTTTCTTGGAGTAAACATGTTTGTGGGAATTGATGGTTGTATTGGTAAACCATTGATTCATGAAAGCAGAGGGCTTGATGTTTATGTTCGACGGAGTTTGAGGGATGTTTTTAGAAAAGTCCCAACATTTTCCTTGGAAGTTAAGGTGATCTTTGAACTTGAAATGTTTTGATGTTTTATACTAAATATTATCTTCTGTTTCTTTTTGGTAAAGTGTTATAGTGGCTGTTCCCTTTTATTAGATTGTGTGCTGGGTATATAATGTGCATGCCGGTTAAGTGTCTCTT
Source organism: Hibiscus syriacus (assembly GCF_006381635.1). Classification (NCBI taxonomy): domain Eukaryota; kingdom Viridiplantae; phylum Streptophyta; class Magnoliopsida; order Malvales; family Malvaceae; genus Hibiscus; species Hibiscus syriacus. The sequence continues at coordinate 99,976 of NW_024061779.1, forward strand.
CATACAGAAAATTTGCGTAAACTGTATTTTTTTTATAAGAATTTCAGGCCTCATTAAAAATCCCCTTATTGATTAATGGAGCTTGTAGGGAAGCTCCTTAATCAGCGGAAGGAGGAATAGAGTGCCTTAGGATTATATTGAACAATAAAAACACATAAGATACAACTAACAATACAACCGACAAAACCACCCCAACAGAACCAAATAAGCTGGAAACACCCATAAAACACCCTAACTAAAAACACAAAATCAGCGAAAACAGCACTAGTAATCCCCTTACAAAACACTTAAAATCCAGGTACCACCCTAAACAACCATCAACAACTTTACTGACTCAGCCTATGTCTTCTTTAGCTAAAGCATCAACCTCTAAATTGGCTGTCCTACTAACCCATCTAACAACACCTTCAAAGGCATTAAGCCTATGAGCAATATCTTTAATCAAGAAGGCATATGCAACAGGACATAATTCATCCCCCTTAATCCAATCCACAACCACCTTACTATCACTCTCTATAATCAAACGGTCCTTGATCTCTGTCGATAGTTTGCAAAGAAAGACAACCCCATAAGAATAGCCTTTAACTCCATCAACGTAGGCGGTCCCGGACCAGCAGTTTCCTTGAAATAGCCTATAGTAGAACCTGAGGAATCTTTTAGAACTCCTCCTAACCCACTTTTCTTCCAATCCCTTGTAGTGGCAGCATCAACGTTTAATTTAACAAAACCTAAAGGAGGAGGAGACCAAAGTAAAATAGGAGAAATCTGAGTAGAGCGAAGAGAAAACAAGTCCCCAAGAGAAGGATCGGAAATGAGTGAGTCTTTAGGAATAGACACTTCTTTATACTTTGCTAAGAACCAAGAAGCAAGCCTAAACCTTGCTAAAAAGAAGAATTCTGCCTTATCAAACTTCCCCCCTTCAAACACCACGAAATTCCTCATTTTCCAAGTGGTCTACAGCACGACCCTGGAATAAAAGGCCAAATCAAAGAGTTAGACTTGAAACCATCCCAAGCTAGAAAGAAGCTTTTAGCGTCCGCTGGTAAAATAGAACAAATCCTTCAAAAACTTAAAAACTTATTCCAAAGGGACCACACCATCGAACAAGAGAAAAACAAATGAGAGGAAGACTCATCCGACATCTTGCATAGGGGACACAACACATCTACAATTCCTTGAACACCTCTTATGACAAGTTCAGTCCTAACAGCCAGCTTCCCATGAGCGATCTGCCAAAGAAAACACTCTACTCTTGGAGGTAGTAGACCTCTCCAAATGATCTTCTTCCAGAAAAGGACCTCTTCCGATCCCAAAGTCTCCAATGAACCTAGATTAACAGCTGATCTAACAGTAAAAACCCCATCCCTAGTACCTTTCCAGATCACACGATCAGGAAATTCCGAAGAGAGTGAAAATTTTGTAATGATAGCCAACAAGTTAGACCATTGTTCAAGTTCCCAGTCATGAAGATTTCTTCTGAACTTGACATCCCAAGTCCAAACGGAAGAGATGTACTTCCCAAATTCAGATAATTTCCCAAACTAATTTAAGGAAATAGAAAATAGTCTCGGAAAAATGACATCAAGTGGATGATCCATAGCCCAAATATCTTGCCAAAACTGAATATTTTTACCATCACCAACATGAAAACTACTCATGCTTCTAAACTTAGTGCCAAAGAAGTCTTCTTTAAAATAATTATTTAGCAGTGATCTCCAAATCCAGGATACCTTAGGTGGAAGCTTACTGTCCAGAGTTAAAACTGAAGGATCGAGTCTATATTTGGCACAAACAACTTCCCTCCAAACTGAGTCCCTATCATTTGCAAACCTCCAAGTCCATTTCCCCAAAAGCGCTTTATTCATCAAGTTAAGATTAAGAACTCCTAAGCCCCCTTCACTCTTCGGCTTACTAACATTGGACCAGCTAACCCAGTGAATTTTTCTAATGCTATTTCCCCCTCCCCATAGGAAATTGGACATAATAGAGTTAAGGGTTTTAAGAACCGAAGCTGGAATTTTAAATATTGAAAGATAATATGTAGGAAGCGAACATAGAACCGCCTTGATTAACACTAGTCTCCCTGCTAAAGAGAGAGATGCTACTTTCCACCCGGATAACTTGTTAAAAAAATTATTAATGACAGGTTCCCAAATAGCTGTAGAATTTCTAGTAGCACCTAGGGGAAGTCCTAGATATTCAGAAGGAAATCTCCCAATTGAACATCCAATAGAAGTAGCCCATTCCAGCAGTTCCTCCTCATTAACATTCAAACCAAACAATTTACTCTTCTTCAAATTCAGCTGTAGACTAGAAACCACTTGAAAAACTCGAAGACCCTTTTGACATTCTGAATTTGCATCCTCGAGGCACCAGAAAATATAATCAGATCATCCGCAAACTGTAAATGTGACACATTTACAGACCCCTGTTCTCTGCCAATCACCATTCCAGAAAACAAACCCTGTGACACTGCCCTTCGAATCAATAGATTAAGTAGCTCCCTACTAAATTAAACAACAAAGGAGACAGCGAACAACCCTGTCGAAGACCTTTAGCCATTGAGAATTCTTCAGAAGGAACTCCATTTACAAGAACCGAAACAAAAGCTGTGGTTACACACTGCTCAATCCAACCCCTCCATCTGGACCCGAAACCTATTTTCTCCATTAATTTAAATAAAATAGACCACTCAACAGAGTCGTAAGCTTTCTTGAAATCAACCTTGAATACACAGTCCTTGAGTCCATTTTTTCTCCAATAATCCACTCCTTCATTAGCAATTAAAGAACAGTCCAGAATATGTCTTCCCGGTATGAAGGCAAACTGAGTTGGGCTAATGATGTCTGAAATGCAACCCCTCAATCTCCTCGACAAATACTTAGAAATGATATTATACAACCCACCAACTAGACTAAATGGCCTAAAGTCATCTAGACCACCAATGTTAGAGACCTTTGGAATGAGAGTGATAAATGTATGATTAACCCCATGTTCCCATTCTTTCCCCAAATAAAAATCATGAAAAAATTTCATAATATCAACCTTGAGGACATGCCAAAACCTTTTGAAGAAGCCCATATTTAAACTATCCGGTCCCGGTGCTTTATTACTATCACAAGATTGTATAGTCTGCCAAATTTCCTCCTCTGAAAATTCCTTCTCTAAACTTAGATTCTGCTCAACTGAAATACTAGGAAAAATCAACCTGATCTCTTCCACCTCTAAAGTCGAATGCTCGTTGAAAATCTTAAAGAAGTGGTCCCTAATAGTGGTCTTAATGACAGAAGGACCTTGAATAAATTAACCCCGATATTCAAGGCATTCAAAGCATTCCTCCTCTTCCTAATCGAAGCACAATTATGAAAAATTCTTGTATTTCTATCTCCATCTTCTATCCATTTTGATCTGGACTTTTGGAACCATATTTGCTCCTCTATTTTATAGAGTCTCCACAATTCTGCTCTTGCTGAAACTAACTCTGCTGCCATTCCACTGTTAACACCATCCTGCAACTGTTGAATATCCAATTCTAGACTGTGGATCCTCGATTCTAAGGCTAAGATACTAGTTCCAGGAAATTGGTCCCTACTTCCCGCCCAATTCTTGATAGCAGTTTTTGTATTTCTCAGTATACTATAAATTCCAGCCTTCCTCTGCTGATTCTTCCTTTCTTGAATAGAAGATCTGACCAAATCCTCAAACCCAACTTCTTCCATGAGATAGTTAAAAAGTTTAAAAGGCTTTTTACCCCAATTGACACCTCCATTCTCCAGCAGAATAGCATTATGGTCTGAAAGAGATCTAGGCAGTAAGGTTTGCACCAAGAAATTGGCCATTAACCAAAAATCGGTCCAATCTAACATGTGTAGGGGTATCTTGATTATTGCACCAAGTAAGCCTTCCTCCATTTAAAGGTAAATCAATTAAGCTTGTTTGCAACATAAAAAGATTGAATATCCTCATTGAATTCCTGTTCTGAGTTCTTCCGATCTTCTCTCCATCATGCAAATAAACATTAAAGTCCCCTACACAAATAGGAGCCCTCTGACCACTTATGAACATGCTAAACTCTTCAAAAAAAACTTTCTCCTCCTCTACTGAAGGGCCATAAACATTGATGAAAATACAACTGAAATTATTGACACGAAATTTTTCGGATAATACAATGAATCTTCTGCAGATAGACTGACTTTCTAATTCGAAAACTTTATCATCCCAACAACTCATTAAACCCCCTGATGAGCCAACCGATGGAGATTCAAGAACTCCTTTAAAATAATTGAACCCCTTTCTTCTAAGCATAGATCTAGGAATCTTCTCCATTTTCGTTTCTTGCAGCCAAAGAAACTGTGGATGATTTTTATCAATTAACCTCTGAATAGCCCTCTGTTTTTCTTTCCTCCTCAATCCTCTCACATTCCATGAAGCAATGATAAAATTAATCTTCATCATTAATTAGTCCACAATCTACATCCCTATCAATCTCATCTTGATTAACCTTATTCAAAGCTTTCTCCAAGCTGATAATCTTATCCAGAAAAGCCTCCTTCCCTTGCTTAAAGGACACCCCCAATAACTTGCTGTCGTAAACTGTATTTGACATTTTATTTTTTCTCCCTAGTAGCTATTTGTTGTTTTTCCCTTATCGATAGTACTTTCCTTCTTTGCAATTACTTAATTATTCTTTAGTAATTCCTTTTGATGTTTTTCTTTGCAGTTTGACTATTTGCATGGTGTAATGTCTAACAAAGAATATGATGTTGTTCGTAGCTGTACAACTATGAATTTGAATGAAGCCCCTAGGCTCCCTCCAAGTTTCCGTGGCAGCAAATCTGCTTCTAAAGATACAATAAGGCTATTGGTTGATAAGGTCAACATGAATAGTCAGATGCTTCTATCACGTAGTGTAACCATTTTGGCCGTCGAAATCAATTATGCACTGTTGGAGTTGTGTAGTGGCACACATGAGGAATCACCTTTAGCTAGAATAGCTGTGAGTACTGAGTATTGATATTTACTAATTGTTCCTGCTATTGTTTCATTTTGTGGCTAGAATTTTTGCTTATTTATGCAATGTTTTGCTCTTGGCTAAACATGTATTGTTTGTAATGTATTATTCATTAAATGTTGTATGTCTTCACTTACTCTTGCTCTTTCTTGCTTCTTTAGCTAGAAAGCCTTTGGGTATCATACCGCATGACGTCATTGTCAGAAACAGACCTCTATGTGACTATTCCTACTTTTTCTGTTCTCGATATCCGCTCCAATACGAAGCCTGAAATGCGACTCATGCTTGGATCAGCTGCCGACGCTTCCAAACAAGCTTCCACTGGAAACTTTCCATGCTTAAACAAGAGTAACATTAGCAGAGTGAATTCTGAAGCAGGTAAGTTGGATGTGTCAATTTCAACAATGTTCTTGATGGACTATAGATGGAGATTGTCTTCCCAATCATCTGTGTTTCGACTTCAACATCCTCGAGTACTCGTTGTGCCGGATTTCCTTCTTGCTTTGGGTGAGTTCTTTGTGCCATCATTGGGAGCAATGACTGGAAGGGAAGAAACAATGGACACCGAGAATGATCCAATTAGAAAAAATAACAGCATTATACTTGCTGATAGTGTGTATAAACAGAATGAAGATGTTGTGCACTTGTCACGGAGTAGACAGTTGGTTGCTGATACTCAGGGCATCGATGAGTATACATACGATGGTTGTGGAAAGACTATCGTCTTAAGTGAAGAGAATGAAGCAAATGGGTCACACCCTGCCCAATTTTGTCCCATTGTTATAATTGGGTGTGGCAAGAGGTTGCGATTTGTCAACGTAAAAATTGAGGTATTTGTGCTTCTCCACTTTGTATTTAATTATGAGAAATCTTTCTTCTGCTTTTTATTCTTTTCCAAAATGTCTTCATTCACCAGAATGGTTATCTTTTGAGAAAGTATACATACTTGAGCAATTATAGCAGCTATTCAGCGTCACCAGAAGATGCTGTTGACATAAATTTGATGGATACTATAAGTTCTGACAATGACAAGAAGATTGCAGACAATCAAGAGTTAACAAACACTCCAAATACTTCATGCTTACAAGATGGCCCCGAAGCTGTGCAGAGTTTCACTTTTGAAGCTCAGGTAGGTAAAATTCCATTAATGGTTCTTACCTATCTTAAATAGTCCTTTAAACTAGATTTTTTTAATCTTATAGTTATTTTACCTTGTGCATTACAGAGAAATGAACATATACTTATTTTATATGCATACGCACATACAAATTGTTAAAAATTGATCATGTTACCTTAATTGGGATTTTAGGGGATACCTTAATATGAACGTAATGGGATATCTTAATTAGGATTTTAGGGGATATTTTATGGTGGACAGGAAAGTCACAACTGTGGTATTATTAATGGGAAGATGTTATAGTGGTCCAAAGTGTGAACGTAATGGGAAAGTCACAACTGTGGTATTATTAATGGGAACAAGACAAACCTGATATTTTGTGGACGAGATTCAAGGAATACTGCATTCTTTGGTTTGATCATCTGCTGTCTAAAAACCCCTTGGGACAACTAACGAAATTGAATCATACGGGATCAGTGGAAGACTATCTTTGTCAATTTCACGAATTGTTGGCTTGTGTAGACTCAACAAGGATGGATCAAAAAATTAATTTGTTCATTTTCGGATTATCAGATTCAATATGAATCAATGTGGAGATGCGAAAACCTGATGACTTAGTTCAGGCTATGAATCTTTCGTGAATCATTGAGAATAAAAATTAGCTAGTGTGAGATACATGCCTGCAAAACACGACTTGGCAGAATCTAGGATCTAACCTGGAAATAATGTCAGCAACAACCACCTTAGCTGCTACGAAGGGAAAATCCGAGGAAACCATAGCATCCATAAGGGGACACAATGGCAGTAGAGCAGATCCATCTGCTTTCAGAAGATTGAGTCAATCATAGATGGAAGAACGGAGGACTAATGGTCTTTGCTATTATTGTGATGAACCCTACTTAGTAGGACATCAGTACAAAAGATTATTCTAGTTAGAGGTTTACAAAGGCACTTACCAAAGTCATCAGACTTAAAGTAGTTGTTTACAAGCCCCTCCAAATCCAGGAGCCTTTAGGCTTTAGCACTATTTGCAGAGTTCAGCACCAGGGAACTATCATCGATATTATACTTGCAGCATATCAACTTTTTTCGCCATGTATTCTTCTCATTCGCAAACTTCCATAACCACTTCCCTAAAAGGGCTCTGTTCATTAAATTGAGGTCATTAACTCCTAGACCTCCACAAAATTTTGGCTTACATACAACCGCCCAATTGATCCAGTGAATTTTGTTTTTCTCTTGTCCTCCTCCCCAAAGAAATCTTGCCATTATAGAAATTAGCTTCCTATGAACAGATGATGGCATCTTGAAGATTGAAAGATGATAAAGGGGGGGGGGGAATACCTAATCAAAATGCATGAATATCACGCAGGTCCGATTTGCCCTTGTGATGAGAATGGACATGAACAAATGCAACATATACGAAGATTTGAGGAATCAGATTATTATTTTTTATAAGAAAGGGAGATCTCATTAAAAATCTCATTTATAACCGACAAGCTATAAAAAGTAACTCAACAAACATTGGAATGTGGCAAAAAGTACCTCAAATTTATTGTTAGAATTAAAGTACATCAAACATACACACCAGACTAATACCAGAAAAACACCCAGAACCTAACATCTATTGCCAAGATCGAAATACACAATTGGATTAGCCAATTCCTAACTTAGCCAACTCATTCGCCTCCCAATTCGCGGATCTCAAAATGTGCCTAACAATAATATCCCGTTCTAACACTAAAGCAACAATATCCTTTAGCAAAGACTTGAACAACGGAGAGCAGGAGCCCAAAGCAACAGAGCAATCCGATTCTAGAATAAGCATCCCCTATCACCATAACCAGACTCCACAAATAATAACAGACCCATTTTGATATCTAACAATTCTGCAAGAATAGGTGGCCCAAGACCCATACTATCTGAAAAAGAGCACAACACCACACCCTCACCATCTCCAAGTAAACCACCAATACTTCCTCTTAAGCACCTCTTATCCATAGCACCATATACATTGACTTTGAAGAAACCCAAGGGAGAAGGGACCCACCGCACCGAAGAAGATATAACCCTCTTAGATCTCAAAGCAGAATATGTTAAAACCGGGTCCCCCCACTCGTTATGAATGAAAGAAAATGGAAGTTTTTTTTATTGCTTATCGGAAAAGAAAACCTTTGGTGTTTTGTTAGTTCACAATCATCACAATGAAAGGCTACAAAGGCAATGCCTTTATGGATGAAGGATAATTTAATAGATTTGCCCATCTTGGATGGTCGTTTAGAGTCAAAGGAGAAGGAGGAGGAGGAGGATGTGATTAATATGGGCCTTACAAATAATTGTGCTATCATAAGATCCAAGGGAGAGGAAGTCCAACAGGATGGGGCTGTGGTTGAACGGGTGGTTGGAAAACCCAAATCGGGTATAGTATGTGAGGATTTAGACCAGAGCCTTGGCTTGTCAACACAATTGAGGGACGTTTCTTTCTCGCACAATTCTAGGCAGAACCAGAGAGCTAAGGAGGGGATTAACAATAAATATAGCTCTCTCCAAATTATTGAAGAGAAATATTCGGCTCCCCATAGGAAGACTAGACTCTGCCGAAGCAAGATTAATCAGAAGAAGGTGCAACGCGAGGAAGAATGGATTGAACATGATGGCTCACAAGTGTTTTTGATTTCCGAAAACTATAGCAGTGGAAGAATTGGAAGTTTCAGGTGATTCGCATTTGATTATGGAATGAAGTTGGAGGTTCAGATGGTCTCCGATAACAAGACGAGCAATAAGTGGTAGAAAGGCGGATAGAGTGATTTCGAAGCTAGCTTTTTGTACTCTTATATTGTGGAAGCTAATGGCTTTTGTGTTAGAATTTGGTTTCTTTGGAATGAGTCAATTCATATCGAGGCTGGCAAGATGATGGGTTCTTTCATAATATCTAAATATCCAGGCCTTCCAATTTTGCTGGAACTTTTTCCTAGGTCTTGTAATATGGAGACAGACAAGTTAGCTATGGAGGGGATTGGTTGATTGTTTCAGGCAATTTGTTGAACTGTTTTCGGTTGTATTCCATGAAATGTTTAGGTGTTAGTCTTCATTGTTGTTGCTAGATTGGTTATCAGCTCAGCCAAAATTTATACTGTATTAGTAGCTTATATGGTTTAGGCTGAGCTAGTTCTGTTGTATAGGGTTGTCTTCGGTTCTTTTTTGGTTTTTTGGTTATGTTTGGGGTGTTTATCTGGTTGTATCTTATGTAATTTCTTTTGGTTAATGAAATCTTTAGGCACTCTTTTCCTCCTTCCGCTGATTAAGGAGCTTCTCTACAAGCTCCTTTAATCAAGAAGGGGGTTTTTAACGAGGTCTTCAATTCCTATAAAAAAAGGCAACGCCTTTATATAAAGAGGGAAACACCAACTTGAGTTTTCTAAAGGATGGATGACATAATTGACGATGTTGAAGCCCAGTTTTATATAGACTTGGACAACAATGATGTATATATTGGAATTTCACCTTCTGTTATACTCCTTATTTGTTCTAGGAAGTAGAGACCATCTCTCTGACTAGCACGTCCAAGCATCCTCTTTGTGCCTATTGCCTGAAAAACACGATGTGAAGAGAAGAAGATTACATTGTAATTTGAATCTGTGATTAATTTGCGAGTGGAAATAAGGTTTGCAAATAATATGGGAATATGAAAAAAAATTCTTAGTGTAAGGTCTTTGTTGATGTAAATGTCCCCTTGGCCAACTGCAGTGATGATGGATCCGTTAGCTATGGTGATCTTTGTATGGCTATAGATCAGAGTATAAGAGATAAAATTTTTGGAGGAACAATTGGTATGGTCAGTGTTTCCAGATTTAATCACCCATATGGGAGGATAATTTATGTTTGAGACATTAGTATAAGAGGAAGAAGAAATACCTGAAAACGTCAATAAATAGGTACTTGTCGAGGTTGGCTTCTCAAAAGATCTCAACAAGGTCTTCAATTTCTCAATTTCCTTGATGTTAAACGCAGGATCATACTTTTTTTATTACTGGTCAACAAAGGACTCACCATAAGTGTCTGGCTTTCGGTTGCCCTTTTATTTAGCCTGGCATAAAGTTTTCAGCATCTCTTTAGAGACCTTACTTTATTTTCCTTTCAAAAAGCTCCTTTCTTACTTTTTTACATGGAGCTTATTTGACCAAATGTTTGTTTGAGTATTTTTGAAAGTATCCATTTGTAGCCTGCAGGTATTATGTACTAATGGTGTACCTAGCTTTAACATTTAGCTTTGTTTAGAGACCTTACTTTATTTTCCTCTTTATTTCTAGAAGTCTCAGCTTAGTAATTCTTGGACTGTGCATGCATGAGTATCATCAAGCAGTTCACAAATATGGTTTCACAAGTGTTGATTTCTTACTTTGTAGTAACTCTTCCTCTTTGCATGCATTAGTATTACCGGGCAGTTATCAAAATAGGGTTCACAAGTGTTGATTCCATGGTTTGTCATGAACTTTGAATTGAATGTTTTTCTTTGATATACTCATTGATTGATCCGTTTACATTACTTGGCTATCTGGATCCATCTTTAACTTCCGTGAATTTTGGTTTTATCTCATTTTGGCGTACCTGATTAACATTATTATATGTGTTTAGGTTATTTCTCCAGAGTTCACATTCTTTGATAGTACCAAATCTTACTCGGATAATTCATCTTACGGCGAAAAACTTTTGCGCGCAAAAATGGATTTAAATTTCATGTAAGAGTAGCATTAGATCTGGTTATATTTGTTTCTTTTTTTCATGTTTATTTTGTTTTACTGGTGTATGACAAGAGAGCAGTAGATGATTTCCGAGGGAATTTTATTTTCTGCATGTTTAGTATGAAAAATGGTAGGAGGAAAGACAAAGTTGGAGCATCCTTCATATATTGGTTGGAAGTTACATAAAGGTGGTGCAAGAGAATCTAAACAACCCAAGATGTGATCTCTCTCGCTCTTAACATGTGTGTCCCCGTGGCATGTATGTAAGCTGCATTAGCAGATGAGGAGATATATGTACATGACTAGCCCCTGATACTGACATGATTTTACCATGTATGGATGGTGAGATAAGATTCATGTACATTAAGTTTCCTTACGTAGAGGAAACTATAACCTGGAAGTCAAAGCATGTATCATGTATCTTTGAACAGAAATATCTGCTCTTTGCTAATTTTTTTAATCAATCTGTGAACAGAAATATCTTTTTCTCTATTTATCTTTTGAACAGGTATGCATATAAGGAAAATGATACCTGGATCCGTGCCATGGTGAAGGATCTGACAGTTGAGACCGGTTCTGGTCTTATCATCCTGGATCCATTGGATATTTCGGGGGGATATACTTCCATCAAAGAGAAAACTAACATTTCTCTGATTTCAACTGATATTTGTGTTCATCTTTCATTAGGCGCAATCTCTCTTCTACTTAACCTCCAGAATAAAGCTACTGCAACATCACAATTTGGAAATGCAATTCCCCTGGCTCCTTGCATCAGTTTTGACAGAATTTGGGTGTCGCCTAAAGGTTTTCTTTAAACAATTTGCAATTTGATGCTTTCTCTCACCATTTATTTTAATTAAATTATTTTGGGCTCTTCTCTTGTTTTTTTTTTTCATGTTCATAGAGAATGGATCTCACAATAAACTTACCATTTGGAGGCCACAAGCTCCATCAAACTATGTTATATTGGGAGATTGTGTGACATCTAGGTAAAACACTATTTTCCTTGTTTCAGCTATGGTTAAAGACTCTGAAGTTCAGGTTTCGTTGTTTCTGTTTTCTTCCATACCAGAATCCGCTTTAGGTTGGTAATTTTGGTTAATTATCTATTAAATTTTTTGATGTACAACTAGTGGGATGGAGGCTGGCAACAACGCTATTATTTAAAACAGACTCTTGGTCTGTGCTGTTGACACCTATTTTCATGGGATTCGTGCATACACATTTTCTGAGAATGAGTTGGATGTTGAAAGGGTTGTGGCTTAGTTTGTTTCTAGGCTGAGGTTCTATCTTTATGTCTTCCCGTTTTCAGTCATTTTTGGGGATATGATTGCTGGACAAGTGAGATTATGATGGGGAATTGGGGGCTAAACGCTCAATTTGGGCTTAAACCTTTGGGGCTCTGCTCACGTAACGATCAAACCTTTTAAAGTGGTCAAATAAGAACCAAGCCTAGTCAGACCTGCTCACATAAGGATCAAACCTGTCGAAGTGGTATAACAAGAACCAAACTTTTTTGGAAGAGGTTAAATAAGGACCAAACCTCTCTCGACCAGCTTAAAGATGTGAAAACATCAACCATGTATACTTTACCTTTTCTTCATGGTTTTTGAACATAATAGTATTGTAATATACATTTTATTGGACATTCTGTATAGAATGGTCTATTGTAGTCCTTATTTAAGCATGTCCAAAAAGGTTTGGTCCTTATTTGACCACTTTGAAATGTTTGATCCTTGTGTGAGTAGGGCCTCAAAGGTTTAGGTCCAGATCGAGCATTTAGCCAGAATAGGGGCTATGAAGGTGTTTTTGAAGTGAGTACTTCTTTTCCTTTCAATGTTTGGTTTATCTGATTTTACTTTACTTGGTTCTGGTTAACGCTCTTGCACTGAGGTTTTCTTTTTGAACAAAGATAATATCCACCTGACCTTAATATAAATGGTATTTTTCATGTAGTTATTATTTTGTATCAGAAAACTTTACAATTTTATGAGTATTTAATCTGACCATTAATGTGCATTTCCTTCTATTGTTCTCCAGCCCAATTCCTCCTTCACAGGCAGTATTAGCAGTAAGTAATGCATATGGGCGCGTTCGGCATCCAGTGGGTTTTAAACTTATTGGTTTTCTCTCTCATGTCCTTGGATTGGAAGAAATGGAAGGCCGTACTGATATTGACGGTGATTGCTCCCTTTGGATGCCGGTTTCACCTCCAGGGTATATATCAATGGGTTGTGTAGCAAACATAGGGAATCGCCCACCACTAAACCATGTTGTTCATTGCCTGCGCTCTGACCTTGTAACATCTACAACTTGTTCAGAATGTTTGTTGAATTCACCACCAAATCAGCATTTTACTTCTGGATTTAGTATTTGGCGTTTGGACAATGTTCTTGGATCATTTTATGCTCATTCTTCAAATACATACCCTTCCAAAGAAAATATTTCTGACCTTAGTCATCTTCTACTCTGGAATTCAGTATGGTCTTACACATCTCTGGAGGAATCTGTTCCTGATTCTACCGCAGACAATGATAATGCTAGTCATCAAACAAGTAACCAGAGTGCTAGCTCATCTGGGTGGGACATTCTCAGGTCAATGTCAAAAGCATCTAGTTGTTACATGTCAACCCCTAACTTTGAGAGAATGTGGTGGGACAAGGGTGGTGGCCTCCGCCGACCAGTGTCAATTTGGCGGCCTGTTTCACATCCTGGCTATGCAGTAATAGGTGATTGCATTACAGAAGGGTTAGATCCTTTTATCTTGGAATGTTTCTTTTTAAAACTCTTTTACTACTATAGGTATTCTTTTGATTTCTTTATGAGTTTCTGTTGACATTTGTCAAGTCTTTTCTCCTTTCCAGATTAGAACCACCTGCTCTGGGCATAATTTTTAAGTCTGAGGATCCAGAAATCTCTGCAAAGCCTGTGCAGTTTACTAAAGTTGCCCATATTACTGGGAAAGGTTTTGATGAAGTTTTCTTCTGGTTCCCAATAGCCCCTCCTGGTTATTCTTCTTTAGGGTGTGTGGTTTCCAGAACAGATGAAGCCCCAAGCACGGATTTCATTTGCTGCCCAAGGATGGATCTTGTTAGCCCAACCAACATCATTGAAGTGCCCATTTCCAGATCTTCAAGCTCAAAAGCATGTCAGTGCTGGAGCATTTGGAAAGTTGAAAATCAGGTCAAGATAATTCTCATTAAACTCAGTAGTCCATGAATGTCACTGAATTTTCGGATTCTTTAAGATAGTTTCAATTTTTTTTAATATGAAACAAATAAGTTCATCAAAGAGAGTGTGCTTTTTATGTCTTCAGGTCTGATATAATCTTCCTTAACCTTTGACTTTTCATTCTCTGAATTTTTAATGGGAAGAAAAGACGGATTATATCATTTTTGGATGCCTGATTTTTTCCCTGTAGGCTTGTACTTTTCTTGCACGTTCAGATACAAAAATGCCATCAACACGGTTGGCTTACACTATCAGTGATTCTGTGAAAACGAAGACACGGGAAAATGTAACTTCTGAGATTAAATTGAGATTCTTCTCTCTAACTGTTTTAGACAGCCTGCATGGAATGGTATGTTTTCTGAAATAGTACACTCTGGAGTTTGGATCTTTTAACTTGCTATTGCCTTCTTTATGATATATTTTTAACCTTCAGATGACACCGCTATTTGATTTGACGATTGCCAACATCAAGTTGGTGACACATGGTCGGCCGGAGGCTATGAATTCAGTCCTCATTTCTTCTATTGCTGCTTCAACCTTTAATATGCAGTTGGAAGCGTGGGAGCCCTTGGTTGAGCCCTTTGATGGCATATTCAAGTTAGTTTCTGCCTCTTTCTAGTTACAATTATTCGCCTTCTATGGGAGTGTCGAAGAAAAAAGTAAACCAGCTGTAATGCATTTGTTAAATATTATTAATGTTTTAACCCTCAAGGTTTGAAACATATGATACCAATGTGAATTCATCATCAATGCTTGGGAAGAGGGTGCACATTGCTGCTACCAACATTGTGAATATAAATGTCAGTGCGGTGAATCTTGATACTTTAGTAGAAACCATTCTTTCATGGAGACGACAGTTAGAGCTTGACCAGAAAGCAACAAAGCTGACTGAGGTAAATTGTACCACAGTTTTGCTTTATGAAGATGCTTAGTTGATTATGATACTATGTACCTTAAAATATCTAACTTGATGTTCTATCACAGGAGGCTGATACTCATTCTGGAAGTGAAGATCTAGCATTTTCAGCCCTGGATGAAGAGGATTTACAAACTGTGGTAGTAGAGAATAGACTTGGGAACGATCTGTTCATTAAAAGGATTGAACAGAATTCAGAGGTGGTTGACCAACTTCATGATGGTGACTTTGCTTCTGTCTGGGTCCCACCTGCAAGGTTTTCAGATAGGCTAAATGTTGCTGAGGAAGCTAGGAAAGCACGCTATTATGTTGCTGCACAGGTTCTTTTTGCCAAGGTTCTAAAATGCAACTCATGGTCCTTTTTTTCTGAGATTATATGTTCATGTGTTATCTGGTTCCTTTTGAAATGACTGATTAATATTTGACAGGGCTTACCTATAGTGGATGACGGTAATAGCCATAACTTCTTTTGTGCTTTACGCCTTGTCATTGACAGTCAAGCAACAGATCAGCAAAAACTTTTCCCGCAGAGTGCAAGGACAAAATGTGTGAAGCCCTTAGTTTCAGACAAAGAGTACCCGAAGAAAGGCATTGCAAAGTGGAATGAACTTTTCATATTTGAAGTTCCCCGTAAGGTCTGTTGTGTATTTACCAATTTTATTCCTTTTCTTATTGTTGTTTATGCTTCTTTACTGTTTTTGGATGATTATTAGACCTGGAATATGCTTATCCATGGAATTTGAGATAAAAAACCTAGGAAGACACAAGTATTTCCTAGGAATTGAAGATGCATATTCAAAACATGGGATTTTAATCTCCCAACGAAAGTATATCTAGGATTTGCTCGAATAAATGGGTATGATGGGTTGCAGACCTTCAAGAATTTCTATTGATTATCATCACAAGCTAGGATAAGCTAGGTGATGATACAATGTCCTTCAATACATCAGGCACACCTGGAAAAAAAAGTTCTATTCAAAGGAAATGGAATTCTCAATTTGGAGGCTTACACCGACCCAAATTGAGCTGGATCCATCTTAGATAGAAAATCCACTTTAGGGTACTATAAGTTTCTTGGAGGAAACCTTGAGCAAGAAACAATCAATGATCTCTAGGTCGAGTGTCGAAGTTAAGTTTCGAGCAATGACTCAAGATATATGAGAGTTATTATGGATAAGAATTGTATTAAGGGATTTGGAGGTAAAACATGAAGGCGTTATGAAATTGTACTGCAACAAGTTAGCTATCAATATCGCACACATCGTGTACAACACAACCGAACAAAACATGTAGAAATTGATCATCATTCCATTAAGGAAAAGCTCGAGAATGAACTCATTTGCACTCCATATGTTCCTACCCATAGACAAGTAGCAAACATCCTAACGAAGGGACTCTCAAATACAATGTTTCAAAACATCACCAACAAAATGGGAATGAAAAACACCCACTCAACAGCTTGAGAAGGGGTGTTTACAAATATGACAGATATTTTGACTCGGTTTTTTAGGAAGTCATATTCCTAAAAATATGGCAGTGAAAAGGAATAGTTTCCTAATCTGTTGAGTCAATGCAAGTTGTGTATTGGGCTGTAAAAACCCAAAATACAGATTTTCCACTTTTGCTTTTGTGCAGTTTGGAAATGAGGATGGTTTGAGAAGGGCTGTAGAAAATCTTAATGGAGCGATCATAGATGGGAGAAGGATCACGGTTGGAGTCGCAAGATACAATGAATCCTGAGCATGGGTAGAGCGTAATAATAAAGATTTAAAGAAGGATGCTTGTCCGATCACTGCTGATATTTCGAATCCAAAAGAGCCAGATGATGTTCTTAGAAGTTTGAGGGATGACAGATCGTACAAAGATACATTGATGTCGAACAGGAGGTCGAGGAGTGTTCTGGAGGTCAAAGATATGGCCGTCGATGCTGAAAACAGGGAAAAAGTCAGGAATCATTGACGGGGATTATCAAGAATTTATTTGAGTTAGAGTTAGTTCATAATGCTTTAGTTAATGAAGGCTATGACGTCCAGATTGTTAGATGGGGGTATGTCTGGAACTCTTGTGTAATAATCTTTAAATCAGTTGAAGAAATGTCAGATGCTTGGATGAAGAAGAAAGAAGATCTTCAATTTTGGTTTGATCGTTTAGAGCCATTACTGAACGAAGATGGTGTTCCTTTGGCTTTTTGCTTGGTGGAGTTTTTTGGGTTACTTCTTTTATGCTGGAATGAATCTTTCCTTGAAAGGTTAGCAGGGAGATGGGGAAGGGTTCTAGATATTCTTGATGACACGAAACACAAGGAAGATCTTACAAAGGCAAGATTGCTAATTAGGGTGGCTAGTCCTTTTGTTGTTCCAGATCAGATTACTATTGGATCATATGGAATATCTTTTAAAGTAACAATGAAGATTGGATCGGCGAATGATGAGTCTATTTTCTTTTCCACAAATCCTCCGGTGGTCAGTTCTGATGAGGGATAGTTGGGAGCGTTCATGTCTGAGAACGAAGGAGACAGGATACAGTCAGAATATGAGGAAGGTTCTGCTAGATCAGAAGAAGAAAACTGTCAGAGAGTGGACATTTGGATGGAACAGGGCGCAACTATCAGGCTTGGTGGAGTTGGTGGAGATAATCGGTTTCCAAGAATTTCAAAAAATAGATCAGACATTAATGGAAAGTTAGTTGTGCAGTATGGAGGGAGTGTCAAAGTGGGTGAGTTTGCAAGTTTGGGATTGAGAGATTCAAAAATGATGGCTGCTGGGTCAGAAGCCCAATCAGAAGAAGATGAGTTTGCTAGGCCTAACGTAATGAGGATTATTCCTGCTGGGCCAAAAATTAAAATTGATAAATTTGGGAAAATGGTTCAAGATCAGGATTTGGCTAAGTCAAGTTGTTACAGCAGAGAAGATGTGGGGAGGAGGTCAGATTCAGAGATAATTGAGCAGGATGGTTTTCGAGCCAAGGATTCTGAGTTAAGGGTGATAGAGCCTACCATTGATAATTCAGGAAGCAAAGTTAAGGGTAGACTGTGTTATAAGTCTGACAGTTCGTTAAGCACCAAAAGTGTACCGTTAGAGAAAAGGAAAAGCAGAAGTTACAAAAGGTGTAGGGGCAGAAAATATTGGATGGGAAGTATCTTGAATTTTAAGCCTGAGAAAGATAGTACCTTAATCGTCAGGGACTGGAAAAATATGAATTCCAAAGGAAATCAACTGGATAGCTTGTCAGTGGATGCAGAGTTTCAGGGTTGTGAGGATGTGAATGATGGATCGAATTCGGGTATGAGTGTGGAAAGGGTGGTTGAAGGATTGCAGTTAATGGGTGATAATCACAGCTTTGAATCAGGTTTTTTTATCAGAAGAGCTAGAAGACATTTGTTAAGGGAAGCTTTAGAAAGAGTGAGCATTTCAACAGCTTCCTCTTCAGGTTTTTCAGATTTATTGGATGAAGCTTTAGTTACTTGGGAGATAAGTAAGCTGTTGGGTATTTCCTTTAAACAAGGACAACAAGCCTTTTTGGATAAGATTATTAGTCTGGAAAAAGGCTTGAGGATGGACAAGAAGGGGGATTTTGCGAGGGGACTAGTTGATTGATTTCTTTATGATGATGTTAAAGATATCTATAATAACATGGAATGTTAGAGGATTGGGTAGATTAGAGAAAAAAAAAGGGTTGTTCAGAGGCTAGTTTCCAAATATTGTCCTCAATTTCTTTGGTTGCAGTAAACAAAATTGGAGAAAATTCAAAGGTCTTTTTTGAGGAGTGGGTTAAATAATTTGAAAGGGGTTATTGAGTCACCATCGGTTGGTTCGTCAGGGGGTTTACTGTTGTTCTGGGATGATAACGTATTTGAGTTGCAAAATCAGTGTACATCCAGAAGATTCATTGCTATATCGGGGAGATTTCGGGAAAATAATTTCAGTTGCAGATTCATTAATGTGTATGGTCCTTCGGTTGAGGAGGAAAAAGAGAGTTTTTTTTGAAGAATTAAGCACGTTCATTGGAGGACATTCTGAGCCTATTTGTGTTGGAGAGGACCTTAATGTGTATCTACAGGAAGATGAGAAGATTGATAGAGGCCAAAACAGGATTTCTTTAGAGATTTTCAGTCGTTTTCTTCTTACTATAGGTCTAATCGATTTGCCATTGAGTGGAGGTAGGTTTACTTGGTGTAATAACCAAGATTCACCGACCTATGTAAGGCTGGATAGATTTTTGGTTGATTTAACACAGTCTTTGCTGCCAAGATCATTGTCAGATCATAATGCAGTAATAATTGAGAATGGAGGTGTTAATTAGGGGAAAAAGCCGTTTAAACTGTTTAACTATATGATGGATGAAGTAGGTTTTGAGGATGTGATCAGTTCTTCAATTCAAGAATGTAAAGAGATACAGATGAATGCTGGAATTTTCAAAATTCTAAAAAAAACCAAAACTGCCATTAAAAATTGGGCAGGGAAGAGAGAAAAGTTTCCTGGAGCTTTAATTTCAGAAATAGAATTGAAGATTCAAAAATTAGAAGTGGAGGTTCAATAGCATCAAGATGGAACTTATGATGAGAAAGCGGCTGAGTTAAAGGAGTTAAGGTCAGAATTATGGAAGTTGCATAAGATAGAGGAGCAGATTTGGTTCCAGAATTCTAGATCCAAATGGGTAGAAGATGGGGACAGAAATACCAGATTCTTCCATACATGTGCTTCAATTAGGAGGAAAAGAAATGCGTTGAATGCTCTTATTTGCAGGGGTAATGTTATTCAAGACACAAGTTATAAAAGCCACTTTTAAAGAACACTTCTTTAAGGCTTTTAATGACAAATCGACCTTAGAAGTGAAAGAAATCGAGTTGAATTTTTCCAAAATTTCGATTCAGCACTGAAGAGGAAATATGGGAGACCTTAAAGTCTTGCAATAGCAACAAAGCCCCGGGGCTGGATGGTTTTAATTTGGGTTTTTTCAAGAGATATTGGCATGTACTTAAAGGAGAAATTATGAAGTTCTTCTTCAACTTTTATTCGGGGAAAGATTGGGATCATGGCATCAACCATACCTTTATTACTCTTATTCCTAAGGTCTCTAACAGTGGTGACCTTGATGATTATAGGCCTATTAGCTTAGTTGGTGGATTATATAAGATCCTATCTAAGTGTCTATCGAGGAGGTTGAGGAGCTGTATTTCAGACTTAATTAGTCCTACTCAATTTGCCTTCACCCAAGGGAGACAAATATTGGATTGTTCTTTAATTGCGAATGAAGGGGTGCATTATTGGAGGAAAAATGGTCTTAAAGGTTGTGTTTTCAAGGTAGATTTCAAGAAAGCGTATGATTCGGTGGAGTGGGACATTTTGTTTCTAGTAATGGAGAAAATGGGATTTGGTTCCAGGTGGAGAGGTTGGATCAGAAAGTGTGTAACCACAGCTTCAGTTTCTGTTTTAGTGAATGGAGTTCCTACTGAGGAATTTGCAATGGCTAAAGGTCTTAGACAGGGGTGCTCTCTATCACCTCTGTTGTTTAATTTTATTGGAGAACTTCTCAATCTGCTAATTGTGAAGGCTGTGGAACAGGGTATGTTTTCTAGACTGGTTTTAGGAAGGGATGTTGATACTTTCAAATTATCTCATCTACAGTTCGCGGATGATCTCATTATGTTTTGTGGTGCATCTAAGATGCAGATTTTAAATGTGAAGAGGGTGCTTAGAGTGTTTCAAGTGATTTCTGGTTTACAACTCAACTTGAAGAAAAGTAAACTGTTTGGTGTGAATATGAACGAGGAAGAAGTTCAGCAGTCGGCTAATTCTATCGGATGTTCGGTGGGTAGTTTTCCCTCTGAATATATAGGACTGCCTTTGGGTGCTACTAGGAACTCTACAGCACTTTGGAATCCGGTGGTGAATAATTTTATGAATAAATTAGCGGGGTGGAAGGCTGCTTCTCTGTCATTAGCAGGAAGGTTGGTTTTAATAAAGTCGGTTCTATGTTCGCTCCCGACGTATTATTTATCTTTATTTAAGATACCAGCTGCGGTTCTTAAATCTCTCAACTCCATTATGGCGAATTTCTTATGGGGTGGGGGAGTAGGTAAAAATAAGATACATTGGGTTAACTGGCCGAATGTGTGCAAGTCAAAATTCGAGGGGGGTTTAGGTGTTAGAAACCTTGTTTTCTTGAATAGAGCTCTTCTAGCAAAATGGTATTGGAGGTGTGCTAATGAAAGGGGGTCTGTTTGGAGGGAATTCATTTGTTCTAAATATAATATGGATCCATCTTGGTTAATGTTTGACAACAAAGTCCCACAAAGAGTATCTTGGATTTGTAGATCGGTGGTTTTGAATCACTTTAAAGAAGACAGTATTGGCTCTAAGTTTAGAAGTTTGTATTCTTTCCGAGTTGGGGATGGCAGATTGATTAGGTTCTGGCAGGATAATTGGGCGTTGGACTTTCCTCTTCTAATTATTTTCCCTCGATTGTTCTCCATTTCCACAAACATAATGGGTAAACTGGTTGAATTTGGGAATTACAGCTCATCTGGTTGGAGTTGGGATGTGCAGTTTAGAAGAAATTTAAACGACTGGGAAGTAGAACAGTGGGTTAACTTGATGAATGCTATCTCCTCTGTTTATCTATCTACGGAGTTATGTGATGGGGTGATTTGGAAAGGTACTGGAGATGGGGTATATACTGTTAAATCTGGCACTAAGATTTGTTCAGCCATTATTTCTGATTCGGAAGAGGTATATTTCTGGAAGAAGATTATTTGGAGGGGCCAGATTCCACCTAGAGTGGAGTCCTTTATGTGGCAGGTGGCGTTAGGGAAGCTGGTTGTTAGGTCAGAACTTGTTAAAAAGGGAATACAAGGAATTGTAGACATTATGTGCCCTCTTTGTAAGAGGGAGGTGGAGTCTCCATCGCACTTGTTTTTCACGTGTTCGGTGGTGTGGATGATTTCGAACAAATTTCTGAATTTCTGGAAGATTAAGTCTGTTTTGCATGTTAATGCGAAAAAATTCCTACTTGCTTGGGCTGATTTGAAGTCTTCCTCTACAATTTGGTCTTTTATTCCTGGGGCAGTTATTTGGACTACTTGGAAAGTTAGGAATCTCATTGTGTTTGAAGGGGGAAAGCTGGATTTGGCTGAATATTTTTTCCTAGCAAGGTTTAGATTAGCTTCTTGGTTCCTTACTAAGTACAAAGAGGTGTCTATTCCTAAGGATTCTCTTATTTCAGACCCTTCATTAGGGGATTTGTGCTCTCTTTATCCTAATCGACTTGTATCTATATTTCCTTGGTCTCCTCCTCCTCAAGGTTTTGTAAAGTTAAATGTTGATGCGGCTACTACAAGAGATTGGAAGAAGAGTGGGATAGGAGGTGTTCTAAAGGACTCCTCGGGTTTGACTTTAAGTTCTTTCAAGGAAACTGCAAGTCCGGGCCCTCCAACTTTTATGGAATTAATTCAAAAGGGTCTAATGTTCTATGCGAATTTACGAGAGAGGAAGGGTCGTCTGATTATTGAAAGCGACAACAAAGTTGCGGTAGACTGGATTAAGAAAGAGGATCTAGTTCCTGATGTTTATGTGTTTTTGATTAAAGATATTGTTCATAGGCTTAATGTTTTAGAAGGTGTTGTCAGATGGGTTAATAGGTCAGCCAATCTAGAGGCTGATGCCTTAGCTAAAGAAGGAATTGGCTGATCCTATTCTATTCTTATATTTTGGGTGTTTTATGGTTGTTTCAAGCTTATTTGGTTGGTGGGGGTGTATGATGGTTGTATCTTATGTAATTTTATGGTTCAATAAAATCCTAAGGCACTCTTTTCCTCCTTCCACTGATTAAGGAGTTCATATAAACTCCATTAATCAACAAGGGGGTTTTTAACGAGGCCTGAAATTCTTATAAAAAAAGTCATTTAACTGGGCCCTCTACGGCCATAACTGATCCTAAGGTCAGTGCATGGGATGGATAAGATTCCTTTATTAAACGGTGGGTTTTGGATTTTATTGATATTAAACTATGCGGACGTTTCTACTCGAGAAGTATGAAGTATGGGAAGCAACAGATCTATGATATTCCAAGATGAATTCAAATCCTACATCTTAACCGATATTTTCTGAACCTCCTCCACTTACGCAGTCTTCTTCAAATTCTTGTCCTACTCGAACAAAGATTCCCTTTATGACTCCACAAAAAATTAATACTTTACATTCTGGAACACCTTAAAGAAGGTACCTTACTGTCTACAAAAAGAGAGAAATCCACTCTACAACCTAGAAGCTACCTAGAGTTGAACTTGAATCCAATTACTATAGAAAATTTGGAAGGTATGGAATCCTTTCCTAGTGAAAATTATGTTCCTCTTGTTATTACTTATGATTTGCCGATTGCTCAGAGGAAAGGTGTAAAGAAATGTACTAATTTCATACAAAAGTCTGTTTCTTATAACCGTTTGATGCCTGCGTGTTCAAGGCTTTCACAGCAAGTGTTGTTAGTACACCAGTTCCAACGACAATAGAAGACGCTCAAAGTGATCCTAGATGGAGGAAAGCAATGGAGGAAGAGATGAGGGTCCTTGAAAAGAAGACTTAAATGTACATTTGCCTCTAAAATATGCTATTTGTATTAGATTATCCTTATAGTATTTTTCGAGACGTTTTATCTTCTAAAATTTAAATCGTTATCCCATTTATCCCAATCCGTTCCATTAAAATAAAAAATCGATGACCAATCAAAACACGTCACGTTACCCTCTTAATTTTTTTTAAAATCTAAATAAATAAATATATAAAAAAATATAAAATATATTTTAATTATTAAAAAAAACATTCAATCAACGCCGGTGAACCCAGTAAGAAATCGAAGAAGACATTCACCGCAACCGCAGCTTTGATTCCGCCTCCTAGATCACCTCTACCATGGGAAAATCTAGTTATTTGGAGAAGAAACAAGTTGTGGTTTCAAGTAGTGCAGAAGCTGAATATTGAGCTCTTGCACTAGGAATTTGTGAGGGCACAAAGAATGTTGACCGAACTGAAATTAGAACGTTGTAAGCAATTCAAGTTGCAAACTGATAATCAATCTACTATTAGTATTGCAAAGAATCCTGTCCAACATTGTCGCACTAAACATGTGGAGATAGATGGGAATTTTATCTTAGAAAAAGTCAGCAGTAGAGTAGTTCATCTCAACTACGTTCCCACAAAGTATGAATGGCCAACATTCTTACTAAAGCTCTTCTAAGACCGGTTCTAGATGATTTTCATCCAAGCTAAGGATATTCAAAATATACTCAGCTTGAGGGGGAGTGTAGAATATTGGAATGTGAAGCAGTAAATTATTTGAATTACAAATTTAGATTAACTATAACTTTATCCTATTTGATTTGGTAGTTTAGATTAACTATAACTCAATCTTGTTTGATTTGGTAGTTTAGATTAACTATATCTTTTTATTTTCTAACTAAGATAGAACCTTATCTAAGAGTAATTGTAGTTATATTTAAACTTTTCTACTCAGCCTATTTAAATGAGGCTTGGATTTCTCTTCTAATCAATCAAGAAATTCAGAGTATCACTTTGATCCATGTTCCTAAATCCTTACTTCTACATGATGCCGCTCTTATTATTTAGATCAAAACCAAAATATCAGCCACTAAGCAAAGTACATGTTTTAGTAGAGATTATTACAATATTATGAACAGTTTCTGGTTTGAAATATATCATTATCAAAATATAAAGATGAAGTATAATGATGATAACAGATACTTCAGAAGTTTCTGGAAAGGGAAAGGGCTTGCAAAGTCCTTGCAGGTTTGAATGCAGATTTTGATCAGATCCACGGTCATGTATTAGTGTAAGAAAATATGTGGAAAAGGAAAGGGCTTTTGAAGCCCTTGAATATTTTGGTTTAATAGTTCTGGGATGGTTTTGAACATTGTCAGTGTATGTAAAGATATGACAGCATAAGTTCAATGAAGCTGATATGTGATAACCAAGCAGCATTGCATATAGCCTCTAATCCAGTCTTTCATGAAAGAATGGAAGACATAAAAATCGATTGCCATTTTGTGAAACAAAAGATTGAGTCAGGGTGCGTTGTCACGAGCTGTGCCAATTCCAATGATCAGTTTAGCAGATATTTTAACTAGGAGCCTATAATTTATATGCTCGGACTTGAGTGGGAGAGTTATGATATACAAAATATTAGGAATTTATTTAGCAAGATATTAGGGATTCGCTTAGTTGTAAATATTTATTGTAATATTCTCTTTCCTTATTTGTATATAGGAATAATGATATTAAATCAGATTTTAGCTCAAGGGTTAATCAAGCTGAATCATTCACAAACATTTTTCTCTGCATTCTCTTTTCTTCCAATTCTCAATTCTTCTTTAATTTACGATCTCCATTGGCTTGGTTTGGAAGATTCACAGTGAGGATATTTGGAATGAACAACATACAAAGTAAATGGGACTATAACTTGTTTATCAGACACTCAGTTGAGGGAAGAATTATAATTTTAATTTTGTATATATATGACATAATTGTTATCAGGAATGGTGAACAAGACATGCAGAGGCTTCAAAAAAAAATTAAGACATGAGTTTGAGATTGAAGATCTTGAAAGACTCAAATATTTCTAGGGAATAATAGTGGTTAAGTAAAAAGAAGGAACTTTTATGGCTCAACAAAATATACTCTTAACCATCTTTGAGAAACGGGAATGTTGGGGATGTAAGACAATTGATATACTTATAGAAGAAAACTAAATATTGAACGAAGCAAAAGACAACAAAGTTGTTGAGAGGAAAGATTCTGAAAGCTAGTAGGGAAGTCGATTTACTTGTCACATACAGAACTAGATATAGCATATGCTATAAGTATGATAAGCTAGTTCATGCACAATCCAAAGAATGTTCATCTTCAAGGTACATATTAGACTGTTAAAGTATATACATATCCGAATTGGGCAGGTTCCATCACAGGTAGGAGATTGATTATCAGTTATTGTACTCTAATTTTTGGGAACTTAATATTTTTTATTCCAAGTGGTAGTGTGCCTCCTTTTATACGAAGAAACAATAGTTATTTAGGAAAGAATCAGGATCCTATCCCAAACAATCAGTCTATCCTTACAGGTCATTCTAGTCTTTTTATAAAGACTTAATACATACTGTTTCACTTTAACTAGGACTACACTAGATATTAGATATTGTCTATATCTACACTTAGGATAAGACTTAAGAGTAAAACTAAACTACTAAGAGATAAATAAAAAATAAACTTTAATCTCTAACTAATATGCCACACGTCTACAATCTACAAGAACAATATTTACAGCTAAATAATCCATGAGATTCTCCAGCAGTAGTAGTTGTTTCCCACACTGCTAAGGAATTTCTGCATTTTCTGTCATAGGGGGTTGCTAAATTGGAGGTGGAGGTAACAAACCTTTCTGCAAAAGCCGGTAAAGGTACGTTTTTTTGGTTCATCAGCTTGAGTTAAAATGGAAATCCACATAAAAACTAGATATTGTCTGTGCCTCTTATACTTTAATGAGTTGATGTTCATTGCATTCAGTTTCATTTATTATGTCGTAATAAACACTCTATTTAAATGACCATCGAAATTTTATCATGAGCACTTTCTATTAGTTAGTCTTTACAGTGTGATTCGCTTTTTGTTCCACCCTTCATCTGTTCTGCACTATATATTAATTCATTAGCTTTTGATTTACTATTGTCTCATGATATCTTCTAAGTGACCGATATTTTGCTAGAAGTTTTTTCCTTAATTCTTTCATATACATCAAATATTCACTTATTCTGCTCAGTTATTCCTCTTTACTTGAGCTTCTGTGTGCGCTTTTGTCTCTTTATTTTGTAATTTAATAAAAAGCAGGTGAAGTTGTTGGTGCACTTTCTTTTCCTATTGGGAATCGTGCCAATATGTTAAAAAAGCTAGCTTCATCAAGGATGTTGCCTCCATGGAATGATACTCAGAATATTGAATCATATTCGTTGAAGAAAAAGGTGAATTTCTCTTTCCCGCATCTTTGGTCCAATTACTTCACCTTCTTTGTTTCAGTAGATTTTTATCCTTCATTTCTTTACTGTCCTCTTTTACTCTTCAGTCCAGTAATGTTGAAGATATGCATGGCGATGTTAAACTCTTTGTTTCTATGTCTTATTTTGAGAGGGATACAACTGCGAATTTTGAAAGAAATACTGAAAGCAAGGATGCTTCTGACAAGGACATAGGTTTCTGGGTTAGGCTTGGATCAGAGGGTTCATGGGAAAGCATTCGGTCACTGCTTCCATTGTCAGTAGTCCCAAAATCATTCCAAAGCGAATTCATTGCAATGGAAGTTGTTGTGAAAAATGGAAAGAAGCATGCCATTTTCAGGGGTCTTGCTACCGTTGTAAATGAATCTGATGTTAATTTGGATATTGCAGTATGTCGCGTGTCAATGCTTCAGGATTCAGGATCAAGCGCTCGAAAAATAATGGTAGAAGAAATCTTTGAAAATCAGAGGTATCACCCAATATCTGGCTGGGGTAAGTGGTCTGGTTCTCAAGGTAGTGACCCTGAGTGCTGGAGCACCAAAGACTTCTCATGTTCATCAAAGGTTAGTGATTTTTCGAATCAATGTTTCCATATTTTTTTGCATGATCATCAATACACATTTATCTCTCTCTGGTATTCTGTATATTCTTACTTCATCTTTATCTTGAAGGATTTTTTTGAACCTCCCCTACCTAAGGGGTGGGAATGGATATCGACATGGACTATCGATAAATCCCAATTTGTTGATGAAGATGGATGGGCTTATGGTGTTGACCATCCAAATCAATGGCCCTCGACTTCTTCAAAATCACATATTAAATCTGGTAATGATGTTGTGCGGAGGAGGCGTTGGATCCGAAAAAGACAACTAATTGCTGAGAAAGGCAAAAGTTGCACAGAGAGTGGCTTCACTACGATAAGCCCCCGATGTTCTACTGTTTTACCTTGTGAAAGTACATCTAAAGCATCTGATCAGTGTTTACGCATTCGTCCCAGTGTTGATTATTCTAAGCTGCCATACGCTTGGGGTCATATTATTGTTGTTGCCATTGCTTCAAGTTTTGCAAGTGGAAAGGACCAGCCTTTTGTAGATCAGTGTTCACTATATAGTAAAAATACTTTGCCACATGGAAGCAAATTTCCCAATTTCGCTCTTATGTTAAATCAACTTGAAAAAAAGGATATACTTCTTTGTTGTTGCCCTGCTGTTGAAGGCAGGCAAATTTGGCTCAGTGTAGGTGCAGATGCGTCAGCCCTTCATACTGAGCTTAATCAGCCTGTCTATGATTGGAATATCTCTGTTAATTCTCCATTGAAGTTGGAAAATCGATTATCTTGTCCAGCTGAATTCACAATATGGGAAAAAACAAAAGAACGGAACTATATTGAACGAGAGCATGGAACCATATCTTCACGGAAGAGTGCTCATATATATTCAGTGGATATCCAAAGACCAATATATCTTTCATTTTTTGTACAGGGTGATTGGATTTTGGAAAAGGTAACAAGTTTAACTTTGATCTGACCATGAATGTTTCTTTTTATTCTCATCTGCAAGTTTTCATGTATTTCTTAGTGCTGAATGCATTATCATATGCAGGACCCGGTTCTTATTTTGGATCTTTCTTCCGGTGATCACATTTCGCATTTCTGGATGTTCCACCAGCAAAGTAAAAGGTTGTGGCTCCAAAAATTCTTTTCATGTATGGTCGCCTCTAATAGTTTTTGTTTCTACATCCTTTGTTATTTGTCAGCCTGGGGGACAATGCATAAATTACCTCATTTTTCCTCTGCTGCTTACTGTGCAGTGTCTGGGCCTTTTTCCCCCCTTTATTTTAACTATTAATGAAGTGACCGATATTTAATATAAACTGGACTTGGTCTTCCTCCAGAAATTTCATTCTTGGTTGGCATAATTTTTTCCTGCACAACAAATACTTGTTCTTTGGCAATATAGATTTAAAACACAACCTATTTCAAAGGAGATGTTGGACTAGAAAGTATGCCACTGCCATTGTTTAACTATTTACTGTTTTGATATGCCATTGTTTCGATTGAAGTCCCAAACCTTTCAAGATGTTTAATTATCTACTAGAGGAAGAGGGTTTTCTAGAAATGATGGCGTCAACTATTCAAGGCCTTATTGGTCCTTCTCAGTTTGCCTTTATTCCTAGGAGACAAATTGTGGACTGTTCGCTCATTGATAATGAGGACATTGATTTTTGGAGTAAGAAAGGAAAGAAGGGAGGGTTTAAGGTGGATTTTAGGAAAGCATATGATTTAGTGGATTGGTCGATTTTGTTGAAAATTATGAAATGTATGGGTTTTGGAGAGTTGTGGTGTTCATGGATTCACGAATGTGTTTCTTTAGCCTCAATATCACTGTTGGTGAATGGTTCACCCTTGGAAGAATTTCATATTTCTAAAGGGTTGTGTCAAGGGTGTTCTATTTCCCCCTTGTTTAATCTGGTGGGTGAACTGTTAAATTTGTTGCTTACTAAAGAGATGGATGTGGAATGCTTAGAGGGTTTGAGATTGGGAACCAAGAGAGATCTTTTTTGCTGTCGCATTTGCAATTCATTGATGATCTTATTATTTTTTGCAATGCTTCGTTAGGGGAGCTAAAAAAGTAAGGAGGGTGCTTACGATTTTTGAGATGATGGCAGGGTTACAATTAAACTTGTCGAAGAGTAGAATCTTTGGAATCAATGTCGATCCTGACTTAATTAAGGTTTGGGCCTCTTCTATTGGATGCTCGGTGGGTACGTTTCCATCAGAATATATGGGTCTCCCTCTAGGGGCTAAGAGAAATTATATGGCTTTGTAATCCAAAGATTCCATAAGAAGATGGCTGGTTGGAAGGCATCGTCATTGTCTATAACTAGAAGGGTTGTGATGATAAAATCAGTATTATGCTCTCTACCAATTATTTTTTATCCATCTTTAGATTGCCTGCTAGCGTTTTAAAGAATTTGAACTCTATAATGGTGGTATTTTTATGGGGGGTTCAGAAGAGAAAATGAACATTCATTGGATAAATATTTGGGGGATTAGGAATCTCCAATCTGGATCTGTTGAATAAAGCACTGTTGGGAAAATGGATATGGAAATTTGTGAGTGAAAAAAGACTCATGATGGAAAAAAGGTAGTCTACTGTGTGAATAATCTGGATCTAAATTCTATTACGATGGATTCCTTGGCCTCTTATCGAGCCTCATGGATTTGGAAGGGTGTGTTTAAGAATTTCAGTTCAAGTGATGATTTTGGTGTCTGTCTTAGAAATAAATTGCAGCTAAAAGTTGGTAATGGGGAAAATATCCTTTTTTGGCATGATACTTGGTTGGCTTATGTCTATTGAAAGATCGGTTTCAGAGGCTATTTATTATTTCAACTAATAAGGGGGTAGAGTTGCTAACTTCAGATCCTGCAATTCTTCGGGTTGGGTTTGGGACCTTCAAATGAGAAGGAATCTTGAAGACTGGGAGCTAGAACAATGGTTACATCTAAATTCGATGTTAGGCAATTTTACTTCTCCTTTGGTGGAAGATTGCTGGGTTTAGATTGGCAACGGGGAAGGTTGCTTTTCAGTGAAGTCTTGCCTAAGTCATTTTCATGCATTGTCTGTAGATAACCCTTTCTGGTCTAATCATGTTTGTCTAGGAGTAGTTCCTCCTCGTGTTGAAGTTTTTGTGTGGTAGGTTATTCACCAAAAGTTAGCTGTTAGGGAGTTGTTGTTGAAGAGAGGTGTTGAGGGGATTGATGATTCCTCGTGTCCGTTGTGTGGAAGGTTTTTATGAATTTGGTTCTCATCTTTTTGTTCAGTGTGATGTGGTTTGGGGATTATAGGTAAGATTCGTGTGACTTTGGAATATTTCTTTTGTTGTTCTAGAGAGCCCTGCTGCTTTGCTTTCTGCTTGGAATGAGATATCTTCGCAATCGTTCATATGGATCTTCACACCAAGGGTGCTTATGTGATCAGTGTGGAAATGTCGAAATGAGATCATTGTTGAAAAATGAAAGTTAGATCCAATCCTATTATTTTTTCGTATAAGATTCAGGATAGTGTCATGGTTTTTTTAGATATCATGACCTGTCGATCCCTTTTGATATTCTGGTAGGAGATCTGTCCTTAGCAAATTCAACTTCTAGTTTAGTGTCAGTTAAATCTTAGGCAGTGCGGTGGGTTCCTCCACCACATGGTTTTCTCAAAATTAACATGGATGGTGCTATGGATAAGAGGTGGCAAAAAGGAGGTATTGGTGATTTAATTAGGGACAGTGAGGGTGTGGTTCTGGGTTCTTTTTCAGAAGGTGTTGGTCCAGGGCCGCCAATCTTTGCTGAGTTGCATCCTATTAGAAGGGGTCTCGTTCCTTTTGTGGATTCGAGTTATGGCGATAAGGGGAGACTCATTCTTGAGTCATTTTGCTCTGTAGCTTTGGATTAGATTAAAAATCCGGGCTCCTATACTCTGTTGTTTGGATCACTAGTTAAATGAAATTTGTGCTAATTGAGAGGCTGATGAATTGGCTAAGTTAGGAATTGGTTAAGTTGTTTTTGATAGAAGAGTAGGCCTCCTAACCCTCCATGCTATGTCAGTAACATGAAGGATCAAGAAAGGAGGAAAAGAGTGCCTAGAAAATTTTATTCATAAGAGCCATAATACATAGGTAGAGCATAACAGACTCCAAAACCTCCAACTGGAGGACATAAGACTTAACTCAAAACACCTTACAACACAGGAAATTACATTTCCTACAAATCAACACAACCATTATAAACCAAGAAATCACCCTATCCCATCTCCAGCTAGTTTATCAGCTTCCCAGCTTGCCGCTCTCAAAATATGCTTAATAATAATATCCTTTCTTTCCAAAAGTGAAACTATATCGTTCACCAAGGATAGAAACATAGGGGTGCATGAACCGGGATTCTTGATCCACTTCAGAGCATTAATTGAGTCAGATTCCAGAATAAACCTTTTATTAGAAACCGAACCTAGCTCTTCCATAAGACAAAGCCCCCTCTTAATCGCCAACAACTCTGCCATGATAGGAGGACCTCCCCCTACTGCTTCAGAGAACCATTGAAGCACACACCTCTACTATCCCGAATCAGACCACCAATACCTCCTTTATCCCAGCCCGATACCATCGCTCCATCAACATTTAACTTTAAGAACCCATCTGGGGGAGGAACCTAGCAAGAAGATTGAGAGTAGCCCTTACGTTGTTTTCCCCTTTAATCGACAAGTTTTAAATCGCCTACTAGGGAATCTAAAGGAATAACCACATCATTTAACCTTGCAACAAACTAGGAAGCTACTCTAAATCGAACAATGAAAAATAGTCTGACAAAATCCAGCTTTCCTTTATGAAAGATAATCTCATTTCTACATTTACACATTGATCACATCACTACCCTTGGGATGAATTTCCAGATCGAAGATTTAGGCAATAAATCATCCCACAAAATGAAAAAATTAATGATATGCTTAGGAATCACCAATGACACATTCCACATTTTCAAAAATGTTGACCACAGGCCCCACACTATCTTACAATGCAGAAATAAATGTGAAACTGATTCCACCTCTCGACCACACAATACGCATAGATGATCAACAATCTCTATCACACCTCTCTTCAATAATTACTCTTTAACCGGCAATCTCTGATGCGCTAATTGCCAAACAAACGTTTCCACCCATGGAGGTGCAATCCCTACCCAAATATGCTTTTCCCAATTCTCCTGATTCTGTCCAGACCCATCTTGATCAATGAAAGTGTTAATACAAGATTTCGCTGTAAAGCAGCCCTCTCCATTCCCTAACCAAATCCAACAATCATCTTCAGCAGGATCTAGGGAGATATTATTCAACATAGTAATCAACTATAGCCACTGTTCAATTTCCCAATCAGCCAAATTTCTTCTCATTTGGATATCCCACACCCACCCCGAGTCATTATTCTCCCCAAACTCCATCACTTTACCCTCTTTATTGTTAGAAAGAACATAAAGTCTAGGGAACAAAACTTTCAAGGGAACTTCACCCAACCAAACGTCATTCCAAAACTCCACAGATACCCCATTCCCTGTCTTCAACGCATATTCCTTCTAAGACAATCTCCAAAACCATCATTGTTGAAGAAGTTTTTAACCACACCTTCCCAAATCCACGATGCTCGGCCTGACCAGGAATTCCCCATCATAATGGAATTTGGATCCAAATTATAAATACCACACACCACTCTCTTCCACCAAGACTTCTTTTCTGATGCAAACTTCCATACACATTTCCCTAGCAAAGCTCTGTTTAACAATGATAAATTTGGGATCCGTAAACCCCCCAAATTTGATGCCATGATTCTCTATATCTTTTATAATAATGAATTAGATAAGTGAAAACAATGTATGTTTTTGTATTATGTAGGTTCCTTCATGATCAACTTCGATGGAATTCATTTACAGAAAAGTTTGTTTGAATAGTCTTAGGCTTAATACATTTTGCTAAATTTTTCTTGTTAAAAAGTACATTCTGTTATCCACGACCTTTCATGTGTGTTTGCAGGAGATTGCGTGTGAGCATTGAACATGATATGGGAGGAACCAGTGCTGCACCTAAGACGATAAGGTTTTTTGTTCCATATTGGATCATTAATGATTCGTCTCTGCCTTTAGCTTATCAAGTGGTAGAAATTGAAGGTTCGGATACTGCAGATGTGAATTCACACTCACTATCTAAAGCAGTTAAATCGGCAAAACATTCAAGTACTGAAAGGAAAAATTCAGGTCCAAGGAGAAACATTCAAGTACTTGAAGCTATTCAGGACACCAGTCCAATAGCTAGTATGCTTTCGCCACAAGACTTTGCCGGCCGTAGTGGTGTTACACTGTTTACATCACAAAAGGATACATATGTGTCCCCACGTGTTGGTATTGCTGTGGCTCTCAAAGATTCTGAAATTTACGGCCCTGGGATTTCTCTTCTTGAGCTTGAAAAGAAGGTAATATATTAGTGGTCGATATGTCTACATGCTTATATATCTTGTTTGATTTTGTGGACTATGTGGATGGGCTCTGCTTCTGATAAATTGGTTGGTGTTGTTTCAGCCAATTGTGATGCTAACATAAATGTAACTTCTATTCCAGGAACGTGTTGACTTAGCAGCATTCGCTTCACGTGAGTCCTACTACAAGCTTTCAGCTCTAGTTAATATGACCTCTGACAGAACAAAGGTGGAAAATTTGAGTTTCTTGAGGTTTTATATTTTATTGTGGTTTCTGGTTCCATTCTCTAGGATAAAAATTTATTATTTTTAATCTTTTTATTTATATTCTCTGTTATCCTCATTGGTGCTTTTTTGTGTATATTTTAACTTCTTCAAGTTATCTCTATTCATCTTTGTAAATTTTGGTCATTGTCCAGAGGCATACCATAATTAAAATTTGTATAGCCTATGCAATCTTTTCTTTCCTTTTATCCCTATTGTTGAATAGGATATTTTCAGTTGGCATTTAGATGATAGCGGTCATGATTCCATGAACAATTATTTGTTTTATATGTTAACTTATGTCTACTTATTTCCCTCCCTCTCTCTCTCTCTCTCTCTCTGTATATATATATATATATATATATATAATCCAGTTCTAATTTTCTTTCTATAAATGCATGAAGTTTAATCACTGGTCCTTTGATATTGGTCTTCTTATGTTCTGTGTTATATATATATATATAATCCACTTCATTAGGAAGCTGTTGGCTCCTCAAAATATAGTTTATGAGGGTCTTGGGGGAATGAAGAGTCAACTGGAGTTTTTCATACCCTTGGAAGAAAGAGTATGGCTAAAATCGTCCTTGACTGGTATATAAAAATCCAATCAAGATGTGGAGTTCATTCAAAATGCCATGTGCAATAAGGGTGTTAACGTGAAGGTGGCAAAATGGGGATTCGCTAAGAATACTTGTATCATTACTTTCCCATATGAGGAAGAACGAAAGGAAGTTTTATAGAATAAAATTGAAGAGTTGAATGTCTGGTTTGAGTGCTTAGCTCCTATTTCTCAAGAAGGGAGCGTTCCTTTAGCTTTATGTTCCATCCCTTTAATGGGAGTGCCTCTTAATTGTTGAAGCGAAATTTTTTTTCTATTTTGGCGAATAGGTGGGGGAAGTTGGTGAAAACAGTGAAGAAGGTTGACTATCGTGTAAATCAGATGCTCCTGAGGGTGGCTAGTCCATTTGATGTGCCAAGTTCAATTACTATAAAACATATGGAATATCGTATCTGTTAAAGATCAAAGTGGATTTGATCGATGATTTTTCCCCGATTTTTATGGTAAAAGTGATGTTGGTGATTCTGTTGATGAGTGGGAAGTAGATTCATCAAAAAAAAATTATAGCGATGAACATGATGGGGCAGTGGGGATAGAAGTCCAACAACCACGATCAGGTTCCCAAGGATTGATGGAGACATGGATGCGGGAGAACCAAACAAGTGGCTGTATAGGGAATACACTTGAAATAAATGAGGGAGTCAGCTCGAGGCAAAAGGTTAATGAAGATATGTTGAGTGATGAGCTGGAGGTCTATGTGGACATGATATGGTGGGTATTGATACTATGGGTTGGGATAATGGAAGAATGGAAGCCAAATTTCCATTTAGGTAAGAATCCTCTCAACGGGTTGTTGGGCTTAATCTAATTAAGTCTAATCATGGGGGTGAATGATATTTGTTTGGATAGGTTGAATAGAAGTTTAAGACCTAAAAGACTTTCAAGGAGTGAGTGTGGCTTTGGAAAAAGTATGTCCAGAAATTCATCAGCTATCAAATTTAAAGAAAGAGATTATAGGAGTCGATCTCGGTTGGGTTCTCGGAATGGATCTTCCTCGCCTGATCGTGGTCTGCCATTTGAGAGAAGTGCTTCAGTGGGAAGAAATGAAAGAGTTTTCTTCAAGAGAGTCTACAGTAGATCAAGGGAAAGGAGTAGGTCGAGCGTAAGAGAAAATGAGGATTCGGTGGCCATTCCAAAGCAGAATGAGATCGCGTAGGAGGTGGTTACGAACTGGGAGACTACTAATCTACTCTGTGTTACATTCAGAAAAGGTAAAAAAAAACTTTCACGAAGAGAGTTATGGAATTGGCAAAGGAAAATGAAGATAAAAGGGGAAGTTAAACTTTCCCAGGTGATATATGTTTTCATGTAACTTCTTGAAATGGTAAAGTTCTCAATTATATCTTAGAATATAAGGGGTTTGAGTAGGAAGGAAAAATCAAGAGCAATTAGAGGGGTGGTTGACAATAATAAAACTTCTTTTCTGTTTATTCAAGAATGAAAAGTAGAATCAATCAAGCCTTCGTTGTTAAGAAAGATTGGGAGAAAGGCTTTGCGAGGCTCAGTAACTTCTCATTCAGAGGGGTCAGCAGGGTTTTGATTACAATGTGGGACGAGAACGTGTTCTGTCTTCAATCGAATTTCATTCACAAAAGGTTTATAGCGGTGAGGGGTAAATTGAATGGATTTTCAGAGGATTGTTGTTTAGTAAACGTCTATGGGCTGTATGTGGATTCTAAAAAGAAACTCTTCTTTGGTGATATTCTTTCCTTTATTGAACAATTTGATTGCCCTATTTGTGTATGAGGGGATTTTAATGCAATTTTATTGCTGGAGAAGAAAATTAGGGAAGGGTTCGAATGTTTTTTTTCCATGAGGATCTTTAGAGCTTTTATGTCTCAAGCTAATTTGGTTGATCTTCCTTTAGCTAGCTGGTGGTTTACTTGGTGTAACAATAGAGATTCAGTGACCTTTGTTAGGTTGGATCACTTTTTGGTTGATCAGAGCTTTTTATCTCATTTTCCTAAGATAAGTCAAAGCTTGCTGCCAAGATCAATTTCTTATCATATTGCAATATTGTTGGAAAATTACGAGGTAAATTGGGGCATAAACCATTCAAGTTATTTAATTATATTATGGAAGAGGGTGACTTTAAGGATGTGATGGAGTTAGAATTGAAGAAGCTTCAAGAAGGAAGAAGGAAAAATAGCATTTCTACTCTGTTGAATGGTGCAAAATCAGCTATTAAAAAATGGTTAAAAAATCAGCATTTGAAATTTCGGGATGACTAAAGGACCTTGAGAAATTCATTCATGAAATAGAGTTGGCAATAAAACAAGGGTCAACTTCAGTTTCTATTGATTCAATAGCGAAAGCAAAATCAAATTTGTGGGAGTTATATAGGAAGGATGAGTTGATATGGTTCAAAAAATCGAGAGTGAAATGGCGCTTAGAAGGGGATAGGAATTCTTGCTTCTTTCACCAGTGTGCTAGTAATAGAGGGAGATTAAATTGTATCAAATCTTTGAAGGTGAATGAGTGTCTAGTATTGTATCCGGCCTTGATAAAAAAAGGTATGGCGGATTTCTTCAGAAAGGCTTATAATCAGAAAATAACTCTTGAAGTTGAAGACATGGACCTAAATTTTTTGAAGTTCTCGATTGATCAGAGTTCTTTTTTGGAAAGTTAGTTTTCAGATGAGGAGATTTGGGATGCAATAGCTTCCTCGGATAGTAACAAAGCTTCAGGTCCATATGGTTTGAATATGGGGTTCTTCAAAAGATTATGGTCAAGTTTGAATAGTGAAATTTTGAGATTCTTTTCTGAATTCTATATGGGAAAGAGATGGGAAGGGGGTGAATCACTCTTATATTACAATCATTCCAAAGAAGATTAACCCGTAGAGCTTGGAGGACTATAGGTCAATCAGTCTTGTAGGAGGTCTGTATAAAATTCTCTCAAAAGTGTTATCGAGAAGGTTGCAAGCTTGTATGGACGCAATTATTAGCCCGACCCAAGTTGCTTTCATTCCAAGGAGACAAATCATGGATTGTTCATTTGTTGCAAATGAGGGGATTGATTTATGGAGAAGGAAAGGGTTGAAGGGTGTTGTTTTTAAGGTGGATTTTGAAAGAGCGTATGATTCGGTTGATTGGAGGATTTTGTTGAAAATTATGCAGAGGATGGGATTTGGTAATAGATTGTGTTCCTGGATCGAATTATGCTTGTCGTCTGCGTCCATCTCTGTGTTGGTTAATAGGTCTCTTATGAAATAATTTAAAATTTCTAAAGGGCTTCGCCAGGTTTGCTCCCTTTCTCCTCTGCTTTTTAATTTAGTGTGAGAGTTGTTGAATTTATTATTATCAAAGGTTGTTGATTCTGTGTTATTTCGAGGTTTTAAGATTGGCTATCAGGAGCGTTCCTTTATATTGTCACATCTACAATTTGTTGACGATCTAATAATATTTTGTAATGCTTCTATAGGGGAATTGAGAAATGTCAGCAAGGTTCTTAATATTTTCGAAATGATGTATGGGCTGCACTTGAATTTGATGAAGAGTAAGATCTACGGGATTAATTTAGAATCAGAAACCCTCAATGAATATACACATATTATTTTCTTCTCGGTGGGGTCGTTTCCTTCAGAATATTTGGGACTTCCTCTATAAGCTAAGAGGAACTCGACACTGATGTGGGAGTCTTTCATTCTGAGGTTTCAGAAGAAATCAGTTGGCTGGAAATCTGTGACTATGTCCTTAGCTGGGAGAGTAGTATTGATTAAATATGTCCTTGGTTCTTTGCCTATCTATTTTATGTCTATATTCATAATTTCTTCATGTGTGTTGAACTAGTTGAATTCCACTATGGCTAATTTTCTAAAGGGAGGTTCAAAAGAGCGGAAGAGAATACATTGGGTGAAATGGTCTTTGGTGTGTAGACTAAAGGAGGTTGGAGGTCTTGGGATAACTAATTTCGACCTCTTGAATAGAGCTCTCTAGGGGAAGTGGATGTGGAAGTATGTTCATGAGAAAGTGACTATGTGAAAGAAGGTTATATGTTGTGTTAACAATCTAAACCCAAGATCCTTTGCTTTGGATAATTTGGTCTCATCAAGAGGTTCTTGGATTTGGAAAGGGATAATTAAAAATTGCTTTTATAGTGATGAGTTTGGGGTCTGTTTTAGGGGGAACCTTCATTTCAGAGTAGGCAATAGTGATTCTATCTCGTTCTGGCACGATGCTTGGTTAGATGGTCTGCTACTGAAATTTTACTTTACTCGCTTGTTCTTGTTATTGACTAACAAGGATGGGATGATCATAGATTTTAGGAAGAAGTGTGCCTCTTGTTGGTTTTGGAATATCCAAATGAGAAGAAACCTTGCAATATGGGAGATAGAACAATGGATTGAACTTAATTCTTTGTTAATTGATTTTCATTCCTCGAATGGGTTGGAGGATAACAATGTTTGGACAGGAAAAAGAGATGGAAGTTTTTCAATGAAGTATTGCATTCGACAAATGTTTGATGAGTCGGTTATCAGTTTTTCTTGGTCGATGAGTGTTTGGTTAGGGGTTGCTCCACCCCAGGTGGAATCCTTCGTGTGGAAGGTGGTGAATAAAAAGGTGGCAGTTAAAATGGAGTTAATTAAGAGAGGGGTACCTGGAATCGTGGTCCAATCTTACACGCTGTGTGGTCCTAAAACTGTTTACCTTTTGTTTGTGTCATATAATGTATCGTGGGGGATATGGATGAGCTTTTTTAGGATGTGTAATATTTCTTTTGTTGTCCCAGAAAGTTCTGCTTCATTAATGTCAGCCTGGTTTAAGCTGGTGTCATACTCGACTATTTGGACTTTTATTCTAGGGGCAATATTCTGGTCAATTTGGAAGATGATGAATGTAATTGTTTTTAATAAAGGGAAGTTAGATATTGTTTTTATATGTTTTTTTATTAGATACAGGGTGGCATCTTGGTTCCTGTCTAAGTTTAAAAATATGACTTTATTGGTGGATAGCTTGATGGCGGACCTCAGGTTAGCAGATGTTGGGTCGTCTTAAAAAATTGAGTCTTTTAATCTTTTTCGATGGTCTCCTCCTCTTCCTGGATTTTTCAAAGCTAATATGAATGGTGCAATGGATTGTCATTGGCAAAAAAGGGGTATTGACAGGCTGTTAAGGGACAAGAATAATGTGGTGCTAGGATCTTTCTCTGAAAATATTGGTCTAGGTCCTCCAATTTTGATTGAATTATTGGCTATCAAAAGGGGATTTGAATTGTTCATGGAGTCTGGAAGTGATACAAAGGGCTCATTGTTGAGTCTGATTGCTTAGTAGCTGTAGGGTGGATTAGAAATCCTGGATCTTGAACTCCTTTGTTTTGAGGCTATTGTGAAAGAAATTGTTAGTATTGTGTTAAATAGGGGTGTCATTGACATATTAAGCGTGTAGGCAATTATGAAGCTGATGAATTGGCTAAGTTAGGGAGTGGCTAAGGTTGTTTAGGTTATGTTGTTGGTTATTGTTGTGTAGGGTTGTTTTCTGGGTGGTTGTGTTGTATTGTTCTTGTATTGTTGTTGGTATTTAATTAATAAAATTTTAGGCACTCTTTTCCTCCTTCCAATGTCCGTTAAGCTACTTTTGTAATTTGACAGTTATAAAGGGGGTTTTAATGAGACATCTTTTTATAAAAAAAACTGAAACCCAAAACTTTGCTGCAACATACTCAAGATAATAGTTTACGTAACAGTATGTTTGAGATTTTGAACTTTTTATTCTGAAATTTCTTGTACACTTGATTAATGAATATTATTCCTTATGTGCATAAAGTCATGTAGTTTAAGAAATATATTCAATATCCTGGGATCTTCTTTAGAGAAACACTGCTATATTCCTCCGTTGGTACTTTCTGACCTAATAAATCGTTTTCCATCCATTGTAATTTTAGATCATTAGAGTGACCTATAAGCATTTAGAAGGCATTGGTATTCAGCCTAATAGCCACTAGTAGTGAATCAAAATAGAAAGGATGTTGTAATGGATCAAGACAAAGAAGTTTTGTCCATGGCATAAGCTTCAAAAGCTTTAACTTAGACGTTAAAACTGAACAAGGAAAATTTTGTTTTCTGAAGCAGTCAAATTTATAATATAGTTTATTGTTATTATCTAAATAGATTTTTTCTCAGTTAGTAATAAATCAGAATATTCAATGTTCAGGTCATCCATCTTCAGCCATACATGCTATTTGTTAATATGGTCGGTTTA
Organism: Hibiscus syriacus; assembly: GCF_006381635.1. Taxonomy (NCBI): domain Eukaryota; kingdom Viridiplantae; phylum Streptophyta; class Magnoliopsida; order Malvales; family Malvaceae; genus Hibiscus; species Hibiscus syriacus. The sequence continues at coordinate 141,139 of NW_024061779.1, forward strand.
AGTATTTGTCTGCAGCAGTATGATTCTCAGACAGTAGAATGGATCCATCCCACTGATCCTCCAAAACTCTTTGGATGGCAGACTTCTTCAAAAGTTGAGTTGTTGAAGGTCAGTGTACATCAGTTATAGCAGTGATTCAATATGTTGCATAAATTATTATGTTTGTTTTAACTAATTGGTCTTCTTCTTTTTCAGTTACGGGTAGATGGATATGGGTGGAGTACACCTTTTAGTGTTTGTAGTGAAGGGGTGATGCGTGTTTCTTTGAAAAATGACACTGGAAGTAATCCGTTATTTTTAAAGGTTGAAGTTAGGAGTGGAACGAAAAGCTCACGCTACGAAGTTATCTTCCGCCCAAACTCCTCATCAAGTCCTTACAGGTTACATGTTACACCAGTGCATATATTTCTAAAATTTCCTTGATCACTATTTTCCTTTTATTATTTACATTATCCTATTTCAAAAGGTAGGCATATGAGAGTGGTTGAGTGGTCTAGCTGGGTTTTGGTATCTAATTGAGTCATTTTGAGATTTGGTTATGGTATCGGTCATTTTTCTTTTGGGTTAATTCTCAAGCCTCAATCTAATTTTATACCAATAATTATGTAAAGATAAGGGAACAAAAATATTTGCAATACATATTTACAATAAATAAAATCTCCAATAGCTAAATCAACTCTTAATATTATATATATCTCAACAATGTCTAATTTGGACTTCAAGTTCACAAAAATATATTATGGTAATGTCTTTGTAAGAATGTCCATTGTCTATTGACATTTATTTGTGTAGACTAGCCTAAGGATTCCCTCACCTATCTTCTCCTTGATGAAGTGATTATCAATCTTCATGTGTTTACTTCAATTAGACTGAACGAGTTTTTTATTCAATGCTTATAGCTACTTTATTATCATAGAAAAGTTTCATGAAATTTCTTGTAGATATCCTCACAAGTACCATGTGACATTGCTCTAAATTCAGCTTATGCACTCCATGTAATTAGGCTCCACATAAGAAAGTTCAATAACCCATAGTTGGTCTTTGGTCCATTATGGAACTACCTCAATTGGTATGTGTATACTTTGACATCTTTGTTTAATGTTTCCTTTGTCAAGGGGCAAAACTCTCCTCATGGTCAATCCCATAAGATTGAGTGGATCCCTTTTGTAATGAGATGAGCTTTTGTAACTGCTAATGCTTCCATTTGCTTTGTGTCTGATTGAGAAGATCTATTTGCAACCAATCAGACTTTTCCTCTGGGCATATCAATGATCTTGCATGTGTTGTTCTTTTCTGGAGCTTGGATTTATTCCAAAATAATAGTCATCCGCTTGGGTTATAAACATGTTTTTTATGTGTTTAGATTTTTTTCATTGGTTATAGAGGAGATAAGGACTCTAAAACTAGGGGAAACTTTCTGTAAGAGAAAATTATGAATAGGTGTTTATTACAAGGCCATAAGATTATTTATTGTGATAATAGAATTGTGTTGAGCAGGAGTGCTACCTATGTGAGACTGTGAGTATCCAGATTTTCTAAACTTGGTTCAGATCATTTGATCTATTATGATATTATATGTCTCTCTAAGCTCTCATATGAGTTTTTGTCTCCAAGAATTAACCCTGAGCTCTTTTTCCTTCTCTTTTGTGACGTCATGTTAGAAGGATTAGGTTGGTCACTTATAGATAAAATCATAGTAATTCTTGATAATTTTACTACAGAAGGGTTATAGTTATATATACAAGTTGTAATATTAACTTTAGGAAACTCTTAAGCTAGGAAAGAATTAATTCTAGAAAAACACATATCCCCTTAAAGTTAAGGATTATAACTACTAAAATATATTCGTAGAATCCTATCTAACGACACATAATCTTTCTAATTTAGGAATATATTTTCTGACACTCCCCCCTCAAACAGGGGAATGGATATCCTCAATCCTCAACTTGCTTGCTAGCTTCTGAAAATACTTCTCAGTATCCCCTTGGTAAGTATATCTGCAACTTGAACTTGAGTGGAGACATAGGGAGTACAAATTAGGCCACTATCAAGTTTCTCCTTTATGAAAAGTTTATCCAGTTCAACATGTTTTGTCATGTCATGTTGAATTGGATTATGAGCAATGTTGATTGTTGATTTATTATCACATTATAACTTCATTTGACCTTTCCATTCGATTTTCAAATCTTCCAAAATAATCTTCAGCCACAATAATTCATAAATTCCAAGTGTCATCGCCCTAAATTTTGCTTCTGCACTGGATCAGCCACAACATTCTGTTTTTTGTTCCTCCAAGTCACTAGGTTTCCTCCCAAAAAAGTCCAGTACACTGAGGTTGATCTCAACTATGGACCATGCATAGTCTGCATATAAATATGCTTCCAAAGTTAAACTTCCTCCCTTTTTAAATAAAATTCCTCTGCCTAGTGTGCCCTTCAAATACTGTAAAATTTGAGTCACGACTCTTAGTGTGATTCTTTAGGATTATACATGAATTGACTCACAACTCCAACTGCATAGGCAATGTCTAATTTGGTGTGTGACAAGTAAATGAGTCTTCCCACAAACCTTTGATATGAGCTTCTGTCAACTGTTGCATCTTCTTTTGAATCTCCAAGTTTGTGATTAACTTGGTGTTTCTGCTGGTCTGCACCCTAGTTTTCCAGCTTCTGTCAACAAGTCTAGAGTGTATTTTTGTTGAGATATGAAAATTCTTTACTTTGAGTGTGCCACTTCAATACCAATGAAGTATTTTATTCTTCCAAGTTCTTTAACTTCAAAATCCTTCACCAAACACTTTTTTAGATCATAAATTCTTTCCAAATCATCCCCTATAACTATGATATCATCTACATAGACCAATAAAGCAGTTACTCCCCCTAAAGGCGAATGTTTCACAAATAAGATATGATCACCTTAACTCTGTCTATAGCCCAGATTTAGCATCACTTTGGTAAATCTCCCAAACCAGACTCTTGGGAAGTGGTTTAGCCCATATAGAACCTTTTTTAACATGTACACTGCCTGCCCAGTACTTGGATCAAATCCTGTTGGGATGTCCATATACACTTTCTCCTCAAAATCCCCATGTAATAAAACACCCTTAATGTCAACTTGTTGTAATTTCCACCCTTGATCGACAGCTAATGACAACAGGATTCTCGCTATTAATTATTTGCAACAGAAGAAAATGTCTCAAGGTAGTCTATCCATAAGTTTGAAAGTACCCTTTGGCTACCAACCTTGCTTTGTACCTCTCTAAAAGGCCCATCTGATTTGTACTTTACTGTAAACACCCATCTGCACCCCATTGTTTTCTTCCCTTCTGGTAGTTCTACCAAGTTCCATGTCTTGTTCTTCTCAAGTGATTCCATCTCATCTTACATGACATTCTTCCAATCTTCATTTTTTAATGCCTCTGATACATTTTTAGGAATGAAAATGGTATTTAGGGCTAGTAAGGAAGACTTTGTGGTTGTGAGATAAGTTCTTGTAGGAATAAATAGATATAAAGGGTTTTTGTGGTTCAAGCTCTTTTTTCTTTTCTAATTGCGATAGGAAAGTCAAAATACATGTGATCAGAAATATGATCAGAATATTCAGTGATATTTTGATCAAACACATGCTCAGTATTTACCTCAGGTTGTATAGGAGAGGAAGAGGATGATTAAACCTACTTTGGTGCATTCCTCCTTGAATTGACCAGTAAAGGACGAGTAATGGCCCAAGTCTTTAGCTGAGGTGTATTAGGATCAGATTGTAAGGAGGTAGATTAGTCTAAATAAGGCTATTGGGCAGGTTGGTAGACAACATGTAATTGTTGGGCTAGTGCAGGAAAGTCAAGAAGTGGCTGAAGTAAGAAACAATCTTTGTCTTTATCTTCCCTGAATGAAATCTCCCCCTGAAGATAAGGGTGGATAAAATAATTTTATTTTTCTGTAAACGTGACATCAACATAAACAAAATGTTTACTTGTAGGTGGATGATAACGTTTGTACCCCTTTTGAGTAGAAGAGTAGTCAATAAATATTCATTTCAATGCCCTTGGATCAAGCTTACCCCTATTTTGAGAGTGTATATGAACAAAGGCAACACAACCAATATTTTGGGCTTAAGTTTAAGTGAAGGACTGAAATTTGGGAAGAAATTGGTTAGAACTTGGATAGTGCTTTGGGACTCGAGGACTTTAGTAGACAGTTAACACAGCTTCCCCCAATATGGTTTAGGGATATTTTTTTGAAATAAAAGGGCTCTTGTTATAGCAATGATATGGCCATCTTTCTGTCACACTGTTCTGTTGAGGGTATTAACACAAGAAGACTCATGTATGATGCATTTCTCTTGAAAATAGGGTGATAGTACTTGGTTGAAATAGTCCTTGGCATTATCTGATCGAAACTATTTTATATGTACCCCAAACTGAGTCTTAATCATGGTATAAAAGGTCTTAAAGGCAGAGCTTACATCTGATTTTTGTTTTAGAAGATATCTATGTCACTCGGGTACAATTATCTATGAAATAAATAAACCATTAGGCCCCAGTTATATTTGGAGTGGTGGATGACCCCAAACATCACTATGAATAAGAGTAAAAGGGGGTGGAGGCTTTTTTATTGCTTACTGGAAAAGAAATTTGTTTATGTTTTGCAAGTTCACAAATGTCACAGTGAAATTCTTCAACATTTAAAGATTTGAACAAAAAGGAAACATAAGTTTTATAACTTTAAAGAATGGATAACCAAGGCAAAGGTGATGAAGTCATACTTGGTCTTTATTGATTTTAGATTCTGATAAAAGGGACAGTGGTGAGGTAGTCAGGGCATTGACTTGTCCACTGGGGTCTTTAAGGTAGTATGGGTCATTCACTTCTTTAGCACGTCCAATCATCCTCCTCGTTCCTTGTTCTTGAGAAATACATTGAGTGGGATGGAAGAGAACACTACAGTTAGTGTCCTTGGTAATATTTTGGATTGAAATAAGGTTAGTAAATAGTTTGGTTACATGAAGGACATTTTTTAGTGTAAGAGTTTCGCATATAACAATATCTCCTTGACAAGCCACTGTTATCACAGTACCACCTCCTATTGTTATCTTTTTATTGCTAGGACAAAGTGTATAGGTGATAAATCTGAGTGAAGAATTTGTCATATGGTCTATAGCCCGTGAGTCAATTACCCATGCGTTTTGGGTAGGTAAATCTGAGGCCTTAGAGTTTTGAGAAGAGGAGGATATACCTGAGAAAACAAGACTACAAGTACCTGTTGAGGAGGGCTTTTCTAGAGACATCAACAAGCTTTTCAATTTTTCAATTTCTTCTCTGTTGAACTCAATAGGCAATTCTTGAGAGTCTTCCACCATCTATTTTGTTGTATATGCCCTTCATTGTCCTTTTGATGTCCTCCTTTCTCTGATAAAAACTCTTATTTGTTGTTTGAGGCTTCCCATGAAGCTTTCAAAAATTCTCTTTCGTATAGCGAGATTTCTTACAATAGGTGCACCACAGGGAATCCCTGTTAGATGTTTTAGCTATTTCTGGTTGCTTATTATCTTCAGTAACTAGCTGTTCCAAACAAGTTCTTCTCTTAGTTACGGCTCTAGTTACTAATGTTGAACTCTCCACTTGATTGCTTTTAATCATAACTCCCCTTCTTCCTTCCTCAACATGAATAATTACAATTGATTCATTTAGTAAGGGCAGATCTTCCTTTCCAAGAATCTGGACTTTTATTGCATCGAATTCAATATTTAGTCCAACAAGAAAATCATAAATTTTGTCTTTTTCAACAAACCTTTTTAGGATTGTTGCATCTTCATTGTATCTCATTTGGATACACTGGTAGTGATCCACCTCTTGCCACATGTTCTGTAGTATGTTAGAGATTCTGTGATTGACTTGTTTCCCTGTTTAATGGATGAAATCTTGATTTCAAAGATCTGGTCAGCATCCCTAACCTTTGAATAAGTTTGTTTTGCAGCATCTCATATTTTTTGGGTTGTATTGAGGAACATGCACGTATCACTAATCTCTGGCATCATGGAATTCAATAACCAGGACATTATTGATGAATCATGTTCATCCCAAGCATCAAACCTGGGATCTCCCTGCTTAGGCCCAGTCCCAAGAAGATGACTTAATTTACTTCTACCCTTTAGGAATGTTCGAACTAATTGGGACCATTTAAGGTAGTTCTTCCCATTCAATCTATAGACACCTTGTATATTCTGTAAGTCGCCCGTTGAATTAGAGTGATTCTCTTCACTCATTATGACTTCCTGAACAGTCTCAAATTGTTGGTGTCAATTACTTCAACCATGTTTTTGTTGGGTAACACTACGCACTTAAGGAAGGGAATTAAGAGAAAAAAGTTGTTAAATAGAGGTTAAAAGGACCCAAAAACGAGCTAAAAAAAACTCTGATACTATGATAAAATCAGAGTAATTCTTGATAATTTTACTGTAGAAGGGTTACAGTTATACATACAAGTTGTAATCTTAACTTTAGGAAACTCTTAAGCTACGAAAGAATTAATTCTAGGGAAAGATATAATCCCTTAGGGGGTGTTTGGATTGGGGAATGTGGGATTCCCATGGGAATGGAATCCACATTCCCCCGTTTGGTTAGCCCGGGAATCCTATTCCCGGTAATGTAAGATTACCAATAGTGGATTTTTTGGGGTATATTACCGGGAATGTCATTACCTCCATTTCCTTAGGTATTGTTGGATTACCGGCGTTTTGGACTAAAATGCCCTTAAATTTTTATTTTTTTTCAAAAATATATTTATTCTGTCATCGAATAATAAAAATTTTACGAATGTTAAATTACAAATTTATCCTTAAATTATTTTAGATTTACAAAAAAAAATCTATAATTAAAATTTTATATAAAGTTCAAGGGTTTAAATAAAATTTTACCCTTTCATTAAACTTTTTTTTATTTTTAATTTTGTAAAAAATATATAAATATTATGAATTTAATTTTTTTAAAGAAAATATATAAATATTTTCCAACTTGTAATATTACACAAATATATAATTAGGACAATTTGGTCAAATATACATTCCAATAATCTTTTATTCCTTTAACCAAACACGGTAATCTTACATTCCTGCTAAGCCAACCAAACACAAAATACAACATTCCCAGTAATGCTATTCCTTGGTAATCTTACATTCCCACTGGTAATCTTATATTCCGTGAACCAAACGCACCCTTAGGGGATGTTTGGATCAAGGAATGTGGGATTCTCATGGGAATAGAATCCACATTCCCATGCTTGGTTGATCGGGAATCTCATTCCCGGTAATGTTTTATTATCAATAGTAGATTTTTTTAGGTATATTACCGGGAATATCATTACCTCCCTTTCCTTAGGTATTGTTGGATTACTGGCTTTTTGGACTAAAATGCCCTTAATTTTTTTTCTTCAAAAATATCCTTCTTCTGTCATTGAATAATAAAAATTCTACGAAGGTTAAATTATAAATTTATCCTTAAACTATTTTAGATTTACAAAAAAAAAATCTATAATTAAAATTTTATATGAAGTTCAGGGGTTAAAATAAAATTTTACCCTTTCATTAAACCTTTTTATATTTTCAATTTTGTAAAAAATATATATGTAAATTTTATGAATTCTAATTTTTTAAAGAAAATATATAAATATTTTCCAACTTGTTAAAAAACAAATATATAATAAGGACAATTTGGTCAAATATACATTTCAATAATCTTTTATTCCTTTAACCAAACACGGTAATCTTACATTCCTGCTAAACCAACCAAACACAAAATACAACATTTCCAGTAATCATATTCCCAGGTAATCTTACATTCCCACTGGTAATCTTATATTCCGTGAACCAAACACACCCTTAAAGTTTGGAATTATAACCACTAAAAGATATTCACAGAATTCTATCTAACAGCACATAATCTTCCTAATTTAGGATTTTATTTTCTGACACTCATGGTACTTGATGTTACAAACTCAAGGATGATTCGAACTCAAGGTTATAAGGTTTAGGCTCAAGAGGTTTGAAATGAGCTTGGGTTTGTGTTTTGGTGATAGGTTTGTGTGTAGGTTGATAGATATCAATTATACCATCCCAAAACTGATATGAGCTAGGGATAGGATTGCTAGGGTTCACAATTTTGGATAGTATGTTTGATTTTCAAAGAAAGTGACATCCATAGAATTCAACAATTTTATCATTGTTTTAGAATAGCACTTGTTAATATTCAAGTTGACCTACTAGTAGGGGATCCATCGCTTGCAGACAATTTGCCTATAAAATCCTACAATAAGGAGAAGGTTCTTAACTGGTCTCCGCCTCCTTCGAATTTCTTTAAATTCAATGTTGATGGAGCGGTAAGAGGTGATGGGCTGCAGGGAGGTATTGGAGGAGTCTTGAAAGATTCGGAATGTTCTACTTTATATACCTTTTCTTTTGCGGTGGGACCTGGTCCTTCCATGTTAGCTGAGCTGATAGCTATTAAAGAAGGGATTGATCTATTCATTTCTTCCGAATGGGCTTTGAAGGGAAGACTAATCTTTGAGATAGATTGTAAAACAGCAGTTGACTGGATTTTGATGCCATTTTCTGCCCCTACCTTTTTCAATACTTTAGTTGGGGAAATTGAGGCCATAATTTCTGCTAGGGGTATTATTGTTAGATGGATTCCTAGGTCATGCAATTGGGAGGCTGATAAGCTAGCAAAAGAGGGTATTGGTTGATGTTTGAGCTTTATGGTTGTTTTGGTTTGTATTATATTTCGGACAATTTATTAAGCTGCAATCTTATGTAAACATGGTTTTTTAATATAATGAGGTACTCTTTTCCTCCTTCCGCTAGTTGCCTCTTTCACAAGAGCCAACTATGAGGGAGGTTTTTAATGAGACCTCCTATTCCTATCCAAAAAAAAAGAATAGCACTTGTAGGCTTTCTGATTTAGAGAATGTATTAAGAATGTGCATTAGATGGATTTGGGATTCAATTTTCCTTTTGTTGTTGATTGATATGAACAAATGTTGTGCATCTAAAGACTTTAATTGAAATGTTGGAGATCTTTCGAGCATGTGCATATGAAGCACGGAATTCGACATGGTGTTTTGAACTTTGACACACAGAAAGGCATTCTATTTATCAAGTAATTTATTTCTAAGTACAACTTCCTCCCATAAGTGTTTTGGCAAATGCGTGAAGAGCATAAGTGATCTAGCAACCTTTAAATTGTGTATGATAAGGAAAAGCGGAAGCTTGGATCGTTTAAACCCTTATTGAATCTGATTTTTAAGAGTAAAGATTTAAGATTAAAAAATTCCTAGATGACTATAAAATAAAAATAAAAAAAATTTCTGAAGAGGGTCTTGATTGTTTTCGAGTTATGTACAGGGCTAAAGCTGAATCTGTTGAAGAGCAGGATTTTCGGTATTAATGTACAAGAATCAGTTGTTGGGGATTGGGCTACCTCTATAGGATGTTTTCGAGGCTCCTTTCCAACGGAGTATTTGGGGTTACCCTTGGGAGCTAGGAGGAATTCTATTCACCTATGGGAGCCGATTGTGAATAAGTTCTACAAGAAACTTGCAGGCTGGAAATCAAGTTATTTATCCATTGCAGTAAGGGTTGTTTTGATAAAATCAGTCTTGAATGCTCTTCCAAATTACTATATGTCGCTTTTCAAAATGCCAGTGGTTGTTCGGAAAAAATTGGAATCTTTAATGTCTAATTTCTTGTGGGGCTCATCGACAGAGAAGAAAAGGATCCACTGGGTTAATTGGTCTACTGTTTGCAAAAATAAAGAATTTGGAGGATTGAGTATTGCAGATCTTGACCTTCGGAATAAGGCTCTCTTGGGTAAATGGGTTTGGAAGTTTGGTAATGAGAAGGATTCTTACTGGAAGGCTACGATCTGTTCTAAGTATAATGTTGATAGGAGGTCAATTGTTCTAGATGCTAATTTGCCTTCCAGTACGTCGTGGATGTGGGAAGGAATATTAAAAAACTATCGGTTGAATGACTCTTTTGGGATATGTTTTCGAAATAACCTAGTGCTTCAAGTGGGAAAAGGAGATTCAATAAGGTTTTGGCATGACTCTTGGGCTAGTAACCATCCCTTGAAGACACAATTTCTGAGAATATTTGCTTTGTCGGTTAATAAGGATGGGGTTGTGGCTGATTTTGGGAGTGTTTGTAATGGGGAGTGGGTGTGGGATGTTCAACTGAGGAGAGATTTATTGGACAGGGAATTTGATCAATGGTTGCAAATGATGGTACTGTTGGATAACTTTCGTCCTTGTTTGATAGGAGAAGATTACTTTGCTTGGAAAGGAAATGGGGATGGCGTGTTTTCGGTAAAGTCTTGTAACAAAATTTTTTCAAGATTATCTGAGCCAGATGTCGCATGGTCGGAGATTGTGTGGAAGGGGTTAGTTCCACCTAAAGTAGAGGTTTTTCTGTGGCAAATTATTCATCAGAAGTTGCCTGTTAAATCTGTATTATTGAGCAGAGGTGTCAAAGGTATCGAGAATCCATACTGTGTGTTTTGTGGAGTGGAACCTGAGTCGGTGAGCCACTTATTCTTTTCTTGTGATCTGGTCTGGGATATTTGGGTAAAATTCTTACGGTTGTGGAATGTCTGTTCAGTACTACCCAATAATCCTAAAGGGTTCTTGCTTTCTTGGGTGGAATTGAGACCTAACTCGGATATTTGAAATTTTCTACCGGGAGCAGTTTTGTGGACTGTCTGGATTTGCAGGAATCAGATTGTGTTTCAGAATGAGAAGATGGATAAAGCTAATCTATTCTTTTTGGTGAGGTATAGGGTGGCATCTTGGTTCTTGGCTAAATACAAGAATATATCTATCCAAGTTGACAGCCTTATGGGTGATTTAACCTTAGCAGATGTGCATCGTTCCCCTACTAAGTTGCGGTTGCCGAAAATGAAGTGGTGTCCTCCTCCTTCGGGTCATTTTAAGATGAATGTTGATGGGGCTGTTACGTTTGATTGGAGAAGAAGCGGTATTGGAGGTGTTCTTAAGGATGCTCATAGTAAGCAGTTAGTTTCATTCTCGAGAGCGACAGGTCCGTGCACTCCGATTATGGCTGAGATTTCTGCGATTAAAGCAGGGTTAGAATTGTTTTTTGATTCAGTTTGGAGAGATAAGGGGATTCTGATTTTGGAAAGTGATTCATCTCTGGCTCTGAAATGGATCAACAACCCGGATCAATACCTGGTTCTCTACGTTGATTTGATCAGAGAAATCCAGAAAACTGTTATGCAGTTTAGTGTTCTGACTAGGCATATTCGCAGATGTTCTAATGGGGAAGCTGACTGTTTAGCTAAATCTGGAATAGGTTAATGAGTGTTGAGGTTATGGTTTTGTGGGTTTGGGTTACTGGGTTGTTGTAATGAAGGTCTTTGTTTTGTGTGTTTCGTTTCGGTTGTAACTCTTATGTTTGGTAATAAATTATGGGCACCCTTTTCCCCCTTCCAATGATTATTGTGTTTCTAAACACAATAACTAAGAAGGAGGTTTTTAATGGGGCCTAATTCCTATCAAAAAAAAAAAGAAGAGAGAAGAAAGGATTTCGGCTTAGGATTTTGTAGGATAGCTGCTGAATAGACTTTTGAATTCTCTAATCGACTCAAATATGAAAATAAAGTAATAAGGGTTAAGAATAGATTAAAGAATTAAATAATGGAAATAAAAATCAACGTTAACCAGTCTCGAAAGACAACTTCAATGACTTCTCTAAAATGCATTGTTTTACCCCTCCTATTCTTGTATCAGTGTTTTTTTTCTTTCGGCAACTTCATTTTGTTGTGGGGTGTCTACACTAGAGCTCCAATGCATTCTTCTTTGCTCCGTGAGATTGGCTCCGAGGATCAAGTTAAAACATTCCCCCTCATTATCTACCTTGAACTACATTTTTGTCTTGAAACTAGGTTTGAACCATATTGTTGGAATTTTGAAAATTTTGGCCCACTTTTGATGTTTCCTTCATAAGGAATACTTAAGTAATCATAGTGTGGTCGTATATAAGTTTTACTAACCACCTGGACTCGAAAATAATGTTGGTTCAAGATAGTCCATAGATATCTCTATGAATTATAAGGAAGAATGTATGGTTGGTATGGTTGATTTAGATAGGTATTTCAGAAATTTTTGGATAACTGACAAACTTTACACTAAAAATTTGTTCGGTTTTTGTTAAACAAGGAATGAAAAAATTTCCAGATACTTGAAATTTGGATGACCTAATTAGTTGTTCCACAACATAATTACACGATCCTTGTCTGGTACTAGATAATGTAGCCACACAAACTGTTTTTTGAGATTGTCTTTTCAGGAAGTTAACTTTGAAAATGTAGAGGCCTGCAGTCCAAGACCTAAAATTTGCACATGTTTGAAAGGGAGTTTAGCTACACAATTAGCGTCTCTAGTATTCTTACTTTTAGATGGCATATTACAAATTAGATCAAGTATAAACAATATTGAATCGAGGGTTATATTCCATGGAGATAAGAATTGAACATGTACCAACCACCTTAGAGAGAGACCCATCAGCAAGGCATACTCTTACATTATCACAACATGTATCAAATTTATGGAACACATTGGCATCTCTTGTCATATGATTAGATGCCTATGAATCCACAATCCTCTGATACTTTTGTGTTGTTTCTTGCGTTTCTTTCAATCTGTCTTTCATTATAATATTATTATCTTCCGGGAACAGGATTGAAAATCGCTCCATTTTCTTACCAATACTCTTCCAGCAAGTGGATGGCACTAGTGATTCATGGCAGTCTCTTCTTCCCAATACAGCTGCTTCTTTCTTATGGGAAGACCTTGGTCGACGGCATTTGTTGGAAATCCTTGCAGATGGAGCTGATCCATCGAGCTCAGACAAGTACAATATTGATGAGATTTTTGATTACCAGCCGGTTGATTTGCTAGGCCCTGTCAGAGCTTTACGGGTTACCATCCTAAAAGAAGAAAAAGTAAATGTTGTTAGGATCAGCGATTGGATGCCTGAAAATGAACCTACAGCAATAATTGATCCATCCTCATTCTCAGAGCTTTCCGGAAATGTGTCTCGTCAACAGCAATTGCAGTCCACCCCAGAATGTGAGTTTCATTTTATTCTCGAGCTTGCTGAGCTTGGGGTGTCCATTATTGACCATACGCCTGAGGAGATATTATACCTGTCGTTGCAAAATGTTCTTTTGGCATATTCTAGTGGCTTGGGCTCTGGACTTAGCAGGTCTGATATGCTTCTAATAAATTCTTTATTACTGCAATAAAGCCAGATCTATATTATTGCAATGTAAATTTGCTTGTCCTAAGAAGCATTGTTCCATTTCTACCAAAATCCATTAATTTTTAATTTGAACCAATTATTGGATGCCTTGCGGTAAAAAAAATGAACTTAGTTTATTCATGGATCATGAAATTGTTACATATTACTGGTCTCAGATAGTTTGCTTTTGTGATAAACTGTCTATTAATTCATTGAGGATTTTCCTTACCCATTCAGTTTTCATAGGATTACTTATCACAAGTACAAGAATGTATAAGTTACAAGTTGCATGTGTTTTTATTATCCATAAATTCACTGTATGTGGAAGTTGAGCACTAAAAGGTTCTAAACTTGATACATTACTTGGAATAATAGGTGGTCCTACACCTTTTTCCCATTCTGGCCTCTAAGATTTAGCACAATCCTGCTTTGTGGCACACTATTTTGCAGAGAACCTGATAAACTGTCTACTTGCAGTGCAGGCAGAATGATGTTCAGAATAGCAGTATCTTGTACCAAAATTTATCCTTCTTGTGTAACTATTTGTGACTGTTAACTGCTTATATCATTTTTGTTATTTAAGGTTCAAATTAAGAATGAAAGGAATTCAAATGGATAACCAGTTGCCATTAACTCCAACACCAGTTCTATTCAGGCCTCAGAAAAGTGGGCAGGAAACTGACAATATTTTGAAAATTTCCGTTACCATGCAGACAAAGGGATCACTGGATCTATCTGTCTATCCATACGTGGGTTTCCAAGTAAGCAATGTTAACTCTTGAAGTTCTGTAGAGTGTTAAGTTTTTTTACTTAGTCGTTTATATAGTCATCTTTATTTTGATTTGCTTATTACCAGGGGCCTGATAACTCTGCATTCTTAATAAACATTCATGAACCTATCATATGGCGCATTCATGAAATGATACAGCAGATCAATCTCAGTAGGTTATATGATAGTAAAACTACAGCTGTGTCAGTTGATCCTATCATTCATATTGGGTAAGTGAAAACTTTTCCAATTTTCATATGCAGGCTTTGCTCTGTATTTGATTGATTGAGGCTTATCATTTGTATTTAACCGGAAATACAGGATTCTCAACATCTCAGAAGTTCGTCTGAAAGTGTCGATGGCTATGTCACCTAGCCAACGGCCTAGGGGAGTCCTTGGTTTTTGGTCATCTCTAATGACTGCATTAGGGAACACTGAGAATATGACTGTAAGTGTAACGTTTAATCCCTTCCATCCATTTCCTTGTTTGTAAATCTTTCTTTTTTATGATATTCAATTATCTGGTTGGATCTGGAAAGCCACTTACACAAGTGTATAGAAGCTAGACGAACATGCAGAAAGATTGTCTAACTTGCAGGAATGAATATCTGTTAAGATTCATAACCTCCAAATACATATCTAGAAAATTGCACTAAAATTGTCGATAGATTAATTTGTTTTGGCAATTACAATGGTTTGGTGGCAAAATACTGAAATGTGACACTATGAACCAATATATTTTTATGTTAGTTAATTGTTATTATATGAATGCTACTGCACTAGCAACCCTCTGAACTATGTGCGGTCACACACACAATATATATATCAAAGTCTGCTAAACCAACTTTTGTGACCTTGTTTGTTATTGGTTATGCACATGTAATACAACTGTTTAATAACAGATTAGGATAAACCAAAGATTTCATGAGAAAGTGTGCATGAGGCAGAGTATGATGATTAGCAATGCTATTGCAAATATCAAAAATGATCTTCTTGGTCAGCCGTTTCAATTGCTCTCCGGACTTGATATATTGAGCAATGCAAGTAGTGCTCTTGATCATATGAGTAAAGGAGTGGCTGCTTTATCAATGGATAAGAAATTCATTAAAAGCCGACAGAGACAGGTATGTTAGAAACCCAAATTTGGATTAGTAAGCATACAGTTATTGCAAATTTTATGCTGGTTTGTCCGTGCTACATTAATTTATTCAAAATAACTTTATGAAACTATGATGTGCCCTGTTAACTGCTCAGGGCTTTGAAAGGTGTGTGATAACCCTAAATGTTGAGTGATGGCTTTTGGTTAGGATTGAGTGTTTGAATTTTGTAATGTCGTAGTTTTACCCTCTTGTAGAATTGGCTTTAGTAACATTGTGTATCTCAAATAGTTTAATGATGATTGATTGAAAATAATAGTTTATATAAATGATTGATTAGTAAAACCCCTTTTTTCCCT
Source organism: Hibiscus syriacus (assembly GCF_006381635.1). NCBI lineage: Eukaryota > Viridiplantae > Streptophyta > Magnoliopsida > Malvales > Malvaceae > Hibiscus > Hibiscus syriacus. The sequence continues at coordinate 156,675 of NW_024061779.1, forward strand.
GCTGTGCCATCTTTAATTTCCTTTTCTGACTATTTTGTTGCACCCTTGAAGCATGCCTATGTTGATGGAATTAAGAAATGTTTATGTTGGCATGGAATTCTCCAGTCAAAGGCTCTCTTATAGGACATGCTAATACGGTATAATGTGCAGTTTGGGTAACAGTGTCTTCTGCATTTTATAACTCAATAGATAACCACAAGAGGTTACCATTGGATTAGGAAACACTTATTTCTCCCTACCTCAACAGTATGACCGTACAATTAGTTGAGTGTCGACCACTTTTTTCTTTTTTTTCCTCCTGCTCATGCTGTTGTTACATGCATGTCATGCTATGATATACAAAAGCCAAAAGTCATCCAATAGGTGTGTTCTTGGATAATGAATACTCGGTGCTATGCAGGTAACCATCTGGGAACATTCACTTTTTTTCCAATTTGACTTTTTCTGGCAGGAAAATAAGGGTGTAGAAGACTTCGGTGATGTTATTAGAGAAGGGGGTGGAGCACTAGCAAAAGGTCTGTTCAGAGGAGTTACGGGCATATTAACAAAGCCTCTTGAAGGCGCAAAAAGCTCTGGTGTCGAGGGCTTTGTTCAGGGTGTTGGAAAAGGCATAATAGGAGCAGCTGCACAGCCCGTGAGTGGGGTACTGGATCTTCTGTCAAAAACTACTGAAGGTGCGAATGCTATGAGATTGAAGATAGCATCTGCCATAGCTTCAGATGAACAGGTCCTCCGGAGGAGGTTACCTCGTGTAGTCACTGGCGATAGTTTGCTTCGGCCATATGATGAGTACAAAGCACGAGGACAGGTACTTTACTTTTCACTATCTCTTTTCACTTCTCAGGAATAGTTTACCTTTGAATATATGAAGTAGAGGACCAAGTCGAAAATACCCTTTCTTTTAAAAAATCTGGCCCTCCATTTGCTTTCAGTTTCAAACTAATCTGGTTTTATTTATGGATGAAGTTTTGATTTGATGATTACCTGCTTGTGCCAACCAACTTGCTACGTGATTCGTTTTGAAGGTCATATTGCAATTGGCGCAATCAGGTTCTTTCTTTGTTGATCTATTCAAAGTACGTGGAAAATTTGCATTATCAGATTCATATGAAGATCATTTCATGCTGCCAAAGGGAAAATTTCTTATGGTTACTCATCGAAGAGTACTATTATTGCAAGTAGGTCGACCAACTTGGTTGGGAAGTGGAAACATTTTACAACTCACCATTCATTTTCCTTTTCTTTTTTGTGTGTATTTCTGAACACAGAGGAGGTTTAAGATGCAATTTTTCCTCTTTTCCAGACAAGTACAAATATCACTCACAGGAAATTCAATCCGATGAAGGATCCGTGTTCAGTATTGTGGGATGTCATGTGGGATGATCTGAAAACCATGGACTTGACACGGGGGAAGAAAGACCTACTAAAAGCTCCACCATCACGGCTCGTACTCCATCTAAAGACTAAACAAGCAGATGCAAAAGAACAAGTTCGAATCATAAAATGCAACAGAGGAACTCATCAGACTCTTGAAGTTTACTCTTCAATTGAAAGAGCAATGATCACATATGGAAGAAACCTTTCGAAGGTTAGTTTCCAGATAACTTATTTAATTTATGTTCACTGTTGGTTTATCACCGTATCTTTCATACTTCGACATGATTTTGATACTTCCAATCTATCTTTTCAACGTTTGATTAAAAAGTCCCTGGAATTTTGTTTTCTTATTCACAATAATACAAGCATAAATGGTTTGTCATTCATGTGTTATGGATATTAAAAACTTGATAGTGGATGCACAGCATAGATGGGAATGTCCCTAAGCATTGCCTTGGATCGTCAGTGTTAAGATATTTATGTCCTAAAAACTTATTTCAATGATTCAGGAGCTACTGAAGAAGGCTACTAAACCATATTCTCCGGTTACCGACACTGCTGCCATTGAACTGATTCCGAAAGAAGGGGCTGCCACCTGGTCTCTTAAATAGGGAATCATCGTCACCGATAACTTAGCATGAGTTTCCAAGACGTGCTTTCATCTTCCGCTATGGATTTATTTATTTCGATGTTTCGAAGGACAATATTTGCAATTTGCAGAGCCCCATATAAACATGGATGCTTCGTCCTTCCTCCAAGCTTTATCTGCTATGCCATCCAAAGTTAAAACAACACTGGCAGATGGCTCTACGGAAACATTGAATGCATGAATATAGATATATTTAAAAGGATATTTCTTTATAGAAATCTTAATGTTAGTAAAATTATCATGTAATCAATGTATTAGGCTTCTGTTTTCCTTTACATTTCTGTGTATGTCTATGTTTTTCGAACGGTAACATGTAATTAATGATTAAAATTCATGAAGTTAAATTATTAAGACTGAAGCAGATGCGCCTTTGGAAGACAAAGCAGTTCCAGTTCTTCTAAATTCTCCAGAGTAGAATTCCGAAAAGTTGGCTCCAGTTATACTCCACCGTATCAAATCCTGCATTGTTAGTAAGATTGGACTGAAGCCAGTTAAATAAAGGAGCAGCGAAAAATAATGATATGTGATGCTGCGGCACAAGTTGCGTCCAGATTGAGCGGGCGAGGTGGCAGTCGCGCAGTACGTGGATAATAGACTCAACGCCGGTACTATACATCGGGCAGTAACCATCATCCGTGAACCCTCATCTCGTGTGTTCTTCATTTTTCATGAGGCGACGGCGCAACACTAGCCAAATAAAGTTCTTAACCCTATGGGGTCTTTTGAAGTCCCAAGCAAGTTTCCATTTGTTGTCTTCCACATCCCATCCATCCTTATTGAGAATATTGAAGCCGATTTGACAGAGCAACTTCCTGTTTTGTCCCATCTCCAAAAAGGGAGGTCCTCGCCGATACAATCATTTGGGGGGGGGGGTATTCCAAAGACCATTTGAACCAAGTCTTCAGGTAAGTTTTATCGGAGGCGAGTGTGGTCCCACTCTCCTTTTGTCGTAGCAAAGTCACGAACCGTGGTGTAGGGATTATGGCCTCGGTTAGCAGTTTTGAGATCGGCAACATGCCCATATCCGAGATCCATGAATCGTACCAGAAGCTGGTATTCCGGCCATTGCCAATAGACCAGCTGACATTCTCCCGGATGTGCACCCAAACTTTCGAGATGGATTTCCAAACAAATGACCCATACTTAACATTAATAGATATAGGCATCAGCTTCTTAACTTTGTATTTATCTCACATTATTCTAGCCCAAATCGAATCTGGTCGAATGATGAAGTTGTAGCCTAACTTAATAAGGAAAGCCTCATTCTGAGTCTGGAGAGAACGGATACCAAGACCCCCGTTATTAAGCGATTGACAGCATTCCTTCCAATTAACTAGGGTCATCTTCGGTTTATCTTTCGAACCTCCCCAAATGAACCTACGAGCAATTTGTTCAAGCTGGTCGCACACGCCTTTCGGAATAGCCACAGTTTGCATAAAGTAATTCGGAACTACGAGTAAAGTGGACTTCGCAAGTGTCACCTGACCTGCAAAGGATAGCTTGGTCGTCGTCCACCCATTCAGTTTCTTATGGAATTTATCAGTGATGAACTGAAACGTGCTTCTAGTGACTCTTGTGGAACAGAGGCATGCCGAGATATTTGCCTAGGTCCGTCGAGTGTTGGAACCCAAGGGATTTTCACAGAATCGTTACCTGAGCGATGTCCGTATTGGTAGAAAAGAATGCTCTAGTCTTGTTGGCATTGACTCTGTGCCTAGAGAATCTGCTAAATTGATCTAAAATCACCCCCAGGAGATTCCTCCGTAAGGGCACCATTCAAGAGGATTCGCATTGAAGACGTAGTGACTGAGTTCATGATGATGCGATGAATGTTGGGTGGACACCCCATATCCTCGAGAGAGAATCAGCAAGAAAATCCCAGCCAACGCAATCGTTGGCTTTTTCGAGGTCCACCTTAACCGTCATCCATTGGGATTTTCCCTTCTTCTTACGCATAGGGTGTATAGCTTCCTGCACCACTAATATGTTGTTTGTGATGTTACTACCTGCAATAAAACTTGCTTGGTTCGGAGCAATAGTTTTTGGGAATATTACTCTCAACCTGTTAGCAATAATCTTCATGATAAGTTTATATAAAACAGAGCATAAGCTAATAGGACGAAAATCAGCATATGGTTCAGGATTCTCAACCTTAGGAATGAGGACAAGGAGAGTTTAGTTAATCTTGGATTCGATTAATATACCTTTGACCCAGGTGCAGACAGAAGGGTCAACCGTCTCCCATTGGCTTTCATTATCTCATCATCCTTCCCCGGAGCTATGAGCGGACTCATGTCGAACAAAGCTTTCATTATCTCATCATCATGAACACTGGCATCCAGACAACAGATATCCTCCTGGGATAATCTTGGAAAGGTGTTCCTGATGGGGAATTTACTGGATCGACCACCCTCGTCATGATAAAGGAAGGCGAAGAAAGATATGGCCTCTGTCCGGAGAACTTCCTCATCAAAACACCAATCACCATTCTTCGGCTTGAGGTCCTGTATACGATTCATTTTGAGACGGTTTAGCGCACGACTATGAAAAACTTGTTATTCCGGTCGCCATCGATGATCCAATCGGACCTTGATTTTTGTCTCTAGAGAATTTCCTCATGATCAAGTACCTCCTCCAATTTAGTGGGGATATCAAATTCTTTATCGAGGACTGTCCATATCGTCTTAGATGATGGCAGGCTATTTTTTGAGATTATTCTTCTCTTGGACAATATGGTCGTAGACTTCCCGGTTCCAAATATTGAGTGAATTTATAATCGTATTCATAGAGTTCACGATATTACCATCCTTCTTCCAGCTGTCTTGGATAAAAGTCTTGAATTGCGGATGTTTGACCCAACCGGCTAAGAACCGAAAGGGTCGAGGACTATGAGACCGAGAGTGACAAACCGACTTGAGTAAGATTGGCCGATGGTCAGACTTGATACACGGGAGATGCTGGACGGTGGAAAGAGGGGCCATTCGGAGCCATTTGTCGTTGGCAATCATCCGATCGAGGCGCTCAAAGATTCCTCCGCGCATCCAAGTGAATGGGGGCTTTTGAAGCCCAAATCCATGAGGTTGTGAGTGTTAAGAAATTCCTAAAATAAGCAGCAACCTTTACCTCTATGAATACCACCTTTCTTTTTGTCATCAGAAAGGATCGCATTAAAATCCCCGGCCAGAATCTAGGGAACCCCATCTGTATTTTGCATACTGTCCAAATCCCGTCAGAGGCTCAGTCGCTTCTTCCTTTCGGGGCAACCATAGACAGTAGTTATAAAAAGAGAAGTTTTAGAAGAGTAACGAGCTTTAACCTGAATGAATTGAGGGTGGGCCGCCACCACTTCAACAAGTAGAGAGTCGTTCCAGAGTAGCCAAATACCACCAAAGTGTTGGGAAATAAACCAAGTACAAGTAATTTTCCTATAACCAGATTAGTGAGAATGCGAAATAAAAGTGGAAAAATAATACCCGAAAATTGATAACGGAGTTCAGCCAATTGTGCTTACGTCTCCGGGCTGCTGCAGATCTTTTACTAAGATAGAAAATTTACAGGTGTTTACAAAATACTCACTACTCACAAGAAAGCTCTCTAGTATAGGGAGAAAGAAATGTTTTGGGATGATTTTGAAGCTAAATGGGTAAGGGTATTTATAGTAGAAACTTAGGGACTAATCTTTGAAAATACCCTAAAGTGCAATGACTAAAGTGAATTTACCCATTCCTATTTTCAACAAACATCTACCAAAATTTTACCAAACTTTGAAAAACATTTTTCAAAGAAACATTTACCAAACTTTGAAAAAACATTTTCCAAAGTTGGTTGCCAAATTTTGAAACTTTTAACAATCTCCCACTTGAAGACTGATTTTAATATGTCTTCACACCTCGATCAATGCAGCAGCATGTCTGGTCTTGTTATTCTAGCATGCCAACTGAAGCTGAACACAACTTCAGTTTGTCCGTAGTCACCGTCTTTGTCAACATGTCTGCCGGATTTTTAGCTCCATTAATCTTTTCAAGTTTCAAAATCCCATCTTCCAGAAGAGACCGGATAAAATGATATCTCAATTGTATGTGCTTTGTCCTGGAATGAAAAGACGGATTCTTTGCTAGATGGATAGCACTTTGACTGTCGCAATACAAGATATTGTTTTCTTGTTTCTTGCCTAACTCTTCCAAGAAACTTTGGAGCCAAACCATCTCCTTGCTGGCTTCAGTAACAGCGACATATTCTGCTTCAGTTGTGGAGAGAGCAACTATCTTCTGTAGTTGAGAAATCCAACTCACTGCAGTTCCTCCTAGAGTATAGACATACCCTGTAGTGCTCCTTCTGATGTCGACATTTCCGGCTAAGTCAGCATCTACATAGCCTTTCAGTATCATATCTCCACCTTTGAAACAAAGTGCTTTTTTTGTGGTACCCCGAAGATATCTGAGGATCCATTTGACTGCTTCCCAGTGTACCTTGCCCGGATTATTCATGTACTTGCTAACAGCTCCCACTGCATGAGCAATATCTGGTCTGGTACAAACCATGGCATACATCAGACTTCCAATTACTGAGGCATACGGCACCTTCACCATGTGTGCACGTTCTTCCTCCGTCTTTGGTGATTGGTCTTTGGAGAGTCTGAAATGAACATCTAAAGGTGTACTTACTGGTTTAGCATCTTGCATGTTGAACCTGGAGAGTACTTTGTTGATGTACTCAGCCTGTGATAACATCAAAGTCCCCGACTTTGTGTCTCTCTTTATCCTCATCCCAAGAATCTGCTTTGCAGCGCCCAGATCCTTCATAGCAAACTGCTTCGACAATTTTTGCTTCAAGTTTATGATCTCTTGCATGTTTGAGCCTGCAACGAGCATGTCATCAACGTACAACAATAAAATAATGAAACTATTGTCGAACCTCTTAATGTAGCAACAATGATCTGCTTGGCATCTGGTAAAACCACTGTTACTCATGAAACTATCGAACTTCTTGTACCACTGTCTAGGAGCTTGTTTTAAACCATACAAGCTCTTCTTCAACCTGCATACCAGGTTTTTCTTGCCTGCCTCTATGAAGCCTTCTGGCTGCCTCATATAGATCTCTTCCTCCAAATCACCATGAAGGAAAGCTGCCTTTACATCTAATTGCTCAAGATGTAAATTCTCCGCAGCTACAATTTTCAACACCAGTCTGATTGTAGATAGTTTTACGACTGGAGAGAAAATTTCATTGTAGTCAATACCTTCTTTTTGCTGAAAACCTTTGACAACCAATCTTGCTTTGTAGCGTTTTCTCCCATCATGTTCTTCTTTGATCCTGTAAATCCACTTGTTATGGAGCGCTTTCTTGCCTGGTGGTAATTCAGCTAATTCCCACGTCTGATTTGACATAAGCGAGTCCATCTCATCTTTCATGGAAGACTCCCACTTGACTGAATCCTCCACCTGCATTGCTTCATCATAGCACTCTGGTTCACCATTGTCAGTCAGCAACAAATAGTGCAAAGAAGGCGAATACCGTTGGGTTGGTTTAGGAATTCTGGAGGAGCGTCTCAGTTCTGGTGTGTGTGGTTCTTCTTGAACTGCTTCAGGATTGATCTGAACATCATTTCCAGAAATCTCCTCGAACTCAGCAAATTCATTTGTTTCAGCTTCGGTATTACTTGATTCTGCAGTTGACCTATCTTTGTACATCACATTTTCATTGAAAATGACGTCTCTGCTTCTAATGATCTTTCGATTTTCGTAGTCCCAAAATCGGTAACCAAACTCATCACCACCGTAACCAACAAAGACGCATTTGTTGGACTTGGCATCAAGTTTACTTCTTTCAGCAGAGTTTATGTGTACATAAGAAATACAACCAAACACTCTTAAGTGTGAAAGGTTTATTTCTTTCTTGCTCTAAGCTTCCTCTGGTATTCCGCCATCCAAAGGAACTGAGGGCCCACGGTTGATCAGGTAAGCTGCAGTGTTGATAGCTTCAGCCCATAGAAATTTGGGCAATCCGGCATGTATCCTCATGCTTCTGGCACGTTCATTCAGAGTTCTGTTCATGCGCTCTGCTACGCCATTCTGCTGCGGTGTTATGGGAACTGTTGTCTCCATCTTGATCCCATTGTTTGCGCAGAAATCTCTGAAACTACTGTCTCTGTACTCTCCTCCATTGTCAGACCTCAACCGCTTGACTTTCAAACCAGTCTCATTTTCCACCATGGCCTTCCATTTTCTGAAGGTATCAAAGACTTCTGATTTCTTCTTCAGAAAATAAACCCACACCTTCCTTGTTGAATCATCGATGAATGTGACATAATATAGTGAGCCTGCAAGAGATGGAACAGGGGATGGTCCCCATACATCAGTATGAACCAATTCTAACCTTTCTGCCTTGGGAGTCTTGCCAATCTTTGTAAAACTGACTTTCTTTTGTTTTCCAAAGATGCAATCCTCGCATAGTCCGACATCTACATTCTTTAGATTCGGCAGCTTCCCTTTTGACAGAAGTATCTTCATTCCTTTCTCGCTCATATGGCCGAGCCTTTGGTGCCATAGGTTTGATTTTCCATCAGCATCTGCTACTGCAATGATATTCTCTAAATTTGAGGTTACATAGAGAGTACCGGTCTTCTTACCACGAGCAATGACGAGTGCTCCTTTGGTAATCTTCCATTCACAGCCTGAAAAAGTTGTACTATATCCTTCTCCATCAAGCTGTCCAACAGAAATCAGATTTCTTTTGAGGCCAGGAATATGTCTCACTCCTGTCAGCTTCCAGGTGGTCTGGTTTGGCAGCTTTAGTCGGATATCTCCTTTTCCGACGATCTTCAAGGTTTCATCATCAGCTAGATGAACCTTCCCAAAATCACCACTGACATAGTTCTCCATGATTTCTCGGCATGGGGTGGAGTGGAAAGATGCCCCTGAATCCAAGATCCATGATTCAATCGGACTGTTTACGCTTAAAATCATGGCATCACCTGTCTCCTCCGTCATGTTGGCAAATTCCTGTGCGCCGGTATTTTTCTTCGGTGCTCGGTAATCTCTTTTGAAGTGACCCTTCTTGCCGCAATTATAACAGGTAAAATCTTTATTTCCTGTTCTTGATTTGCCCCTTCTGGATTTTGATCTGCCACGATTTGAATTTCTTTCTGAAGTTCTCCCTCTAGACTCCGTGTGCAAGGCTGAGGAGGTTGATGCTTCACCCGATTCTCTTCGTCGAATTTCTTCACTCAATACCAGATCCCGAACATCGTCGAATTTTAATTTGTTTTTTCCCGACGAACTGCTGACTGCTGTAACAGTAGCATTCCAATTGTCTGGTAGAGATGATAAGAGAATTAAAGCTCGAACTTCGTCATCGAACTCAATTTCCACTGAACTCAACTGGGTTGTGATTGTGTTGAGTTCATTTAGGTGTTGTGCCACCGATGCCCCTTCCGCCATACGCAAATTGAATAATCGCCTCATCAAATGAACTTTGTTTGAGGCCGATGGCTTCTCATACATACTGGAGAGAGTCGTCATAAGACCCGCCGTGGTCTTTTCCTTTGCTATGTTGAAAGCAACATTGCGGGATAACGTCAGTCGGATAACTCCGAGGGCTTGTCTGTCGAGAAGAGCCCAGTCTTCATTCTTCATGCCCTCTGGTTGTTTTCCTGAGAGGGGTTGATATAGATTTTTCTGGTATAGAAAATCTTCAATTTGCATCTTCCAAAATCCAAAATCCGCACCATCGTACTTTTCAATTTTCACCTTCTCTTCGTCTGCAGCCATCGCTCCCACTCGAATCTGGCTTCGTTTGGATCGTTTTTTACAATTTTTGCGAGTCGTCGTGTATTAGAACACCTCCGTCGACAAACTCGTATCGTCGACCGAATTTCACTATTCACGAAATTCACTATTCACGTGAATAGTAACTCGAATAGTAACCTCGCAAAAAATTGACAAAATTCACAACCCAAAAGCTCTGATACCAGTTGTTGGGAAATAAACCAAGTACAAGTAATTTCCCTATAACCAGATTAGTGAGAATGAGATTACCTCTTACTGTTCAGTGCCCTCGGCATTGACTTTGAGATCGACATCCTCAGCGTGCACCGCACATTGGGCTTAGACATTTTCCACAGTATTGGCTATAGCCTCACGAATTGGCATCCTAGACTTACCCTTGGTTTTAAGCTTCAAGTCTCTATTACGAATGACAATGGGAGCATTTCTTCCTTTAGCCATTGTGGTGTGTCGGTTATAGGCTAAATTTTGAAATTTTGGGTTTGGCCGACCACTGCTAGTCTCCTCCTTAATGAAAGCGATAGCACATTGAAGCTTAGGGTCCAAGGAAGTCTTCAACTCTTGTCCTTTAAGTCCTAGGGAATTGTCAAAAAGTGGGTTAATATTAGACATAAAATTAGTGCCGTTAAGGCTTACCACTTCCGAATGATTTAATAGCTCTTCAGACGAAATTGAGGAGCCATGCACGTGCTTAAAAGCGTTATCCTCATGCATGGGAGTAAAGGGATCTTCCATACAAGTAGCCTTAAAGTTGGTTGAAGACGTGTTATTAGGAGTGGTGGGGACCACTGACAAATTATGCTCCAAGGGTTGCACCGTGGACTCTGCTTGATTATGTTTCTGGGAAATGGCCATTCGACCTTGATTGCCATCCATAGATTGAGCTTCCATGGGGATTAAACCATCTTCAGGAGCAGTCAAGGTTGACTGCTTGTGCTTGTTTGCATGATCCTCTTGCATGGGCTTGAGTAAGTGGGTATTATCCCTGCAGGTAGCAGTAGAGTTGACTATAGGCCTGTCATTGGAGGTGGTGGGGTCCACCATCAAATTAGAATTTAATTTTTGCGACGTGGGGGTTCTTTGCTTCTATTTCTGGGTAACAGATTCTCGGCCTTGATTATCGCCAGAAAAATTCTGGGTAACAGATAATCGACGTCCGTCTTGAACCTTGCCAGGAAGTAGCCATTCTCGAGGTACATGAGAGTGAATGGCTGAGTCGGTTGCCATAACGCGTAGACTTTGTTGGTAAGGGCATCCAAGCTTATGCTTCGCCCCAATAATTTCAGTACAACATGTTCTGACCATACTCACTTCTATGAGTTTACACGCCCGATCAGAAAAGTGAATGAACGGCATTCCAAATCGAGTACCTGTAGTAATGTCTTCGTCCGATATATCAAAATCCTCCTCTTTTTCCTGTTGATCAGTACCACTCTGTGACGTTCCATCCATGCTGCCAGACACGACTGGCGCGTAGGACTTTCCTGATATGTTAATGCCATCTATGGCCATTCTACTAGCATCTACTTCCATTTCATCATCGGTTTGGGTTGGCTCTGAATCATCAGTTTTGAAACGTACTTTCTTGGTGGCTTGAAGTTGCGTCTCCAGCGGATCAGGAGGGTGAATCAAATTAATCCAAATGTGTAGAGTTGTAATTCAATTGAACTTAGCAACTTCCATGATGTTGCCTTAATTGTAGTAAGATTTTAAACTGAACATTGATCTTTTAGTTTTATCACTTAATTATTTAAATAAATGTTAATTGAAAAGTTGATGTGACAGTTTATCTTCATTACTTATACATTCTATCAATTTTAATTTAATTTATTAGAATCAAATTGATAAAATGTATAAATAATGAGGATCAAATGTATAATAATACCGGTTTTGTTAATCGTAACGTTAGCTCCTCCAATAAATACTAATGAAAAATTGTTTGATTGGTATCGTTTAAATAATAAAATGGTATAACTAACAAAATTAAATAATCGACAGTCATATTAAAATTCCTCATAATTAAATGGTCATCTATGTAGTTTAGCTTAAATTTTTTTACTATTTTTAAATTTTTAAAGGAAAACTAAATTTTATTGTTATTATTAGAGAAAATAACCTCAGTGACAAAAAATGTCTTATAATATACGATTTTAACCAACTTTTTTTGGATTTGCCAAAATAACCAACTAAATCGCAATGCGTTCGATAATTCGCATCGCGATCTCCGGTATCGCAAATCAGTTTCCAGATTCGCAAAGCGAACTTCGACTATCGCATTGCGATTTATATATTCGCATTGCGATAGTCGAAGTTCGCGTTGCGATTTTCCAAATTCGTTGCGATAGTCGAAGTTCGCGTTGTGATTTATTCCAAGTTCGTTGCGATAGTCCAAAATCGCAACGACTAGTGGTATTGTATTTGTTTCTTAAGAATTTTCTCTAAAATATAGTATTCGCGCGGACGTGTCGAATACACGTATTATCACGACCACGACCACGACCACGACCACAACCACGACCCGAGACGAGACGACGGCAGCGGCGGCGCGTGAGAGTCCCCCTTGTTCTCTATCACTCAACAAGGAAGTGGGAAAGCCAAACCTTAAATACCATTCCCAATAGTGTTTCCAATACTATGTGGGATTGAGCATTACCAACACTTGTTCTCAATACTATGTGGGATTGAGCCTTAAATAGTGATATTTTTTTTGAATGTTTTGCTTAAAATTACAATAATCGCTATTGATTGTAGATTGACTTTTAATTATGACATATTTAATCGTATAATACTAATGCAATTGGTTGCTGATTCAGTTGTTTTAAGGTGCATGATTGTTAATTGTTTCCTGAATAATCACATTGTATTGGAAACAAGTGTTGGTAATGCTCAATCCCACATTGTATTGGAAACACTATTGAGAATGATATTTAAGGCTTGGTTTTCCCACTTTCTTGTTGAGTGATAGAGAACAAGGGGGACTCTCGCGCGCCGCCGCCGTCTCTCTCGTCTCGTCTCGTCTCGTGGTGGTGGTGGTAGTAATACGTGTCTTCGACACGTCACACGTCCGCGCGAATACTATCTTTTTAGAGAAAATTCTTAAGAAACAAATGCAATACCACCAGTCGTTGCGATTTTGGACTATCGCAACGAATTTGGAATAAATTGCAACGCGAACTTCGACTATCGCAACAAATTTGGAATAAATCGCAACGCGAACTTCGACTATTGCAACGAATTTAGAATAAATCGCAACGCGAACTTCGACTATCGCAACGAATTTGGAAAATCGCAACGAACTTCGACTATCGCAACGAATTTGGAAAATCGCAACGCGAACTTCAACTATCGCAACGAATTTGGAATAAATCACAACGCGAACTTCGACTATCGCAACGAATTTGGAAAATCGCAACGCGAACTTCGACTATCGCAATGAATTTGGAAAATCGCAACGCGAACTTCGACTATCGCAACGAATTTGGAATAAATCGCAACGCGAACTTCGACTATCGCAACGAATTTGGAATAAATCGCAACGCGAACTTCGACTATCGCAACGAACTTGGAATAAATCGCAACGAACTTGGAATAAATCGTAACGCAAACTTCGACTATCGCAATGCGAATATGTAAATCGCAATGCGATGGTCGAAGTTCGCGTTGCGAATCTGGAAACTGATTTGCGATATCGGAGATCGCGTTGCGATTTAGTTGGTCATTTTGGCAAATCCAAAAAAAATTGGTTAAAATCATATATTATAAGGCATTTTTGGTCACGATTATTTTCTCTTATTATTATTATATAGTTATTATTTTATGCACGAATAGTATAAAACATTTTTCAGTCATATTTATTTAAATCTCATTTAAATAATTAGTAACCCGAATTTGAATGACATAATCGGTACATATAATTTTTTAAAAAAATAATTTGTACGTATACGTAAATTAAATAATAATAAATTTAAACTCCTAATATTAAATTTTAAATTTATAACTTCAAAATTTAAATAAGAAAATCTCAATATCTAAATTTCGTTTATAAATTTTTGGGCAAATTACACCAATCATCATGAATTTTCCTCTCTTATTTCACTTATTGTACTTTAAATTCATTAAATTTCTTTCACTGAATTTAATACACTTGTTTTTTTGTCACTTTGTCGTTTTCTCACTTAAATTGGTTTTTATATAGATATAAAACGATATTATTTTGGTGAAAATTTTATTTTTCTAAAACGACGTTGTTTTAACTCCATTAACTATTTAAGAACAAAATGACAAAAAAAATTAAATCTATTAAGATGAGTGAGTAAATTAAACAAATTTAAAATACAATTAATAAAATAGTAGAGAGCATAAAGTTCAGTGATAATTGATATAGTTTACCTTAATATTTTCCAACATAAGTGCAAGAATAATATTTTCTAATAGTTATTTATTAAAATTTATATTTTTATTATTTATTTATTAAAAAGGATACAGGAAGTATCATTAGTATAATCATGACTCTTATCGGCAAAATATGAAAGTAAAAAAGTCAACTATTTAATGGGATGTCTAACGTTCGATAACCTTAATATATAATTAAAAAAGATGATATTGAAAATTGTAATATTTTTTTAATATTTTTGATAAAAAAAATTACTTAAAACATTATTTTTTTCTACCGAAAATATTAATATTAGGCACTATCTAAAATATTTAATATTTTTAGTAAAACGCTAGTTAAAATATTATTTTTTCTAATAAAAATGTTAATATTAGACGCTACCTAAAATATTATTTTTCTATCAGAAATTAGATAGCGAAATTAACATTTCTCATAAAAGATAATGTTTTAGGTATCACTTTACCAAAAATATTAAAAAAAAATTATTAACATTTCGAATAATATCTTTTCTTAATCGTATATTAAGACTGTCGTTGCATAATTACCCTATTCTGCCCCCATTAGCCGCAAAGTTTAGCAAGAAAAAAAGGGTAGATCCGTCATTTCAGTGATTCACGGCATGTTTAAAATACGCCGAGTCCCACTCCATATAAAAGCTTCACCTACACGTGCAGGTCGCACTTACCGGCTAATCCCGTTTTCCATATGGCCTTACCAAATATCTATTAACAAAAGAACAATTTCAAGCACACAACTTTCCATCTTGGCTAACCCTAGATAGTGTGTTCTTTGTTATTCTTGATACAAGAATCGCAGAGTTTTGTTCAATGATGATTGTTACTTCAAATATGGGAGCCGAAGCCGAAGCCGACGTCATGTTTCTTCATAAAGTTCAATGATGATTGTTACTTCAAATATGATGATTGTTTCGATTAGTTTTTTTTCCTAAAACAGTTTCTTCTTTATTTCCTTGGATTATTGTTAGTTTATATTGTGGAATTATTGGGTTGAATTTTGTTACGTTGAATTCTTTTGATGTTAGGGTTTAGATCTTTCTTGATGGGTTGATCGGGAAAAAAGACTTTTTCCTCATCGAATTTTGGTATTTTTTAAATAATTTTTCGGGAATTTCATCCATAATTCTACAACTTCAATTCTATTCTTTTGGTGGACGATATAGCTTTACTGGAATTCAATTAGGGTTAGAAAGGGAAAAGGGAAAATGTATCTACTTCGCTAACTAGCATGGATCCAAGTCTCAGGCGTAGATTTTTCATGGGTTTTACGGTTTATGGGTGAATTATGCGTCTTTTCAATTAGGGGGAGGTGTTCATGCTTGGCCAAGTGGCATATATCTGAATTTTAACCGTGGATTTTTCATGGGTTTTCTGGTTAATGGATGAATTATGCAGCCTTTCAATTAGGGTTGTTCATGCTGTGCTAACTGGCATAGATCCAAAGTTCAACCGTAGATTTTCATTGGTTTGCTGGTCTATATGTGAATTGTGTATCTTTACAGTTAGGGACAAGAACGTGTTCATCTATTGCTAACTGGCATAGAACCAAAGTTCAACCGTCGATTTTTCATGGGTTTTCTGGCTTATGGATGAATTTTACTAAATTTTGTTGAATCTGACTAGCATCTAGAATCAGTGTGAAAAACCTCATTTTGATTTTGTGAATGTAAGTAAATGGCTTGCCTTTTTTCTATCCCTTGTGTAGGCTGCAACTTGTGCCGAGACCATTGGAGATGCTGCTATTGAGACCTCTGTTGTCAAATTTTTTCCAAGAATTCGATCTGGTAGCTGTGCAGATATTGGTCCTAGGAAATCTATGGAGGATGAACACATAAGGATTGATGATCTATCTTCTCATCTGGGTTCTATATTTAATCCTTCGATGCCAAGTGCTTTTTATGCTGTTTTTGATGGCCATGGTGGTGCTGATGCAGCTGCTTATATCAAGAGCAATGCTACGAGGTTATTTTTTGAAGATTTCGATTTTCCGCAAGTATCTGATATTGACGCTGTTTTCTTGAAAGCAGTGAAGGATTCTCATAGGAAGGCATTTTTGCTGGCAGACCTTGCCTTGGCTTCTGAAAGCAGTGTTAACAGTTCTTGTGGAACAACTGTGCTGACTGCTCTTGTACTTGGGAAGGCATTTACTAGTTGCGAATGTCGGTGATTGCAGAGCTGTTCTTTGCCGTAAAGGTACTGCTGTTGAAATGTCCCAAGACCATAGGCCATCTTACTTGCCAGAGCGCAAACGAGTTGAGGAATTGGGTGGCTACATTGATGATGGGTATCTTAATGGTTATCTTTCAGTCACACGAGCTCTTGGAGATTGGGACATGAAATTCCCTCTTGGATCAGCATCACCTCTGATTGCAGAGCCAGATGTTAGACAGATTGTATTATCAGATGATGATGAGTTTTTGATCATTGGTTGTGATGGCATTTGGGATGTCATGTCAAGCCAGTTTGCTGTCAGCCTGGTTCGCTGTGCCCTAAGACGACACAACAACCCCGAAGAATGTGCCAGAGAATTAGTCAATGAAGCAACACGCCTGAATTCATCAGATAACCTCACTGCTATAGTTTTATGCTTTTCTACCCCTGCTCGTGTCGAGTCATGCCCTCCCCAACGCCAAAGGTTTAGGAGCTGCAATCTCTCAGAAGAGTCTAGGATAGGTTGAAGAGCTTGTTAGAAGGAAATTGAATTCGAATGTGCATAAAAATTTATTTTGTCGTTTATTTTCCGATTCTTACTCCTACAAACTGTTGCAATCTGTTTTGGGCTGTTTCAGAGAGTTTAGAAGAAGATAGAAAAGCTGCCTGCAGTTTTGTAGGTGTTGAAGAGTGCAAAATATCGGATTTTGTTTCTTTTTTTATGATGTCTGGTGGTGTAGAAGAACTACATTGCAGGATGTTCAATTGTAACGAGGTTTTGTTCACTGCAGAAATGGTGTCATTACCTTGATAACATTCTTTGCCAGAAGGTGTTTTGGTTAGTATTTTTCTTTCTTCTCTTCCTTGTAGAAGACATTTGGTGATGTTTATGTTTGAATGTGTCCTAGCTGGAGATTCATGGTGGAAATTGGGTTGGTTAGAACTGAATCGGTAATGTTATGGTTGGGTTTTTGTCTGCATCATGATGGGTTTAAATTTGCTTGGAAGGTTATGCTAAAATGATTGGTGGGTGAAAGCAGAATAATCTCATCATACTTAGCAGGTACCTTCCATGCACATATAATGGTAGGGGACTTGTGAGGCCACCAATTATTTTCTGGGTTTTTCTTCATTATCTTCAATCCAAACACTATTACATGCATAAATAAGAAACCAATGGAAATGGGACAAATAATCTCATGCTGCAACAAGGGATGTGGCTGGGGCAAGCTATTTTTTTTTTCGTTTCAGTCTAAACTCACTTAAAATTTAAATTTGTCTTAGGCATTTAGTGATGTTTTCACTATATTATGTTTAAAAATAAAATGTGTTTTTATTCGATTTGATTTGATATTTGAATAATACATCAAATAAATTTATTCTCATGGTTTTATGAATAATACATCAAGAAAATATCATTTAAGTTATTTTTTATTAATTTAAGGGTGATTAAAAGATAGTAATTATTTGAATGACTCTAAACTCATTTACAATGAGTGCCAAGTCACTCCTAATATATGATATGATCAAATTTAAAACTTTTAAAAATAATCATCATTTTAACCAAGTCTAAGTTCTGTAGGTATTTTTCATAATATTTATTTCATAAAGATAAGACAAATTTTATTCTAAAAGAAAGAATTTAAGTTCAAATTTTAAAAAGACTTGGGTCCTTTTGGTGTACATTTCTAAAAGCACTTTTACTAAAAAGTCTATTTTTTAAAATAATATTTTATTTTAAAATATTTTAAAATAATATTTATTTTTTAAAAAATATATAAACATGACACGTGTTATTTAACGTTTTTTTAAAAATAAACACCTAAAGTGTAACAAATAAAACGTTAGACACCTATTTTTAACGAAAAAATTTTAAATACTAAAAGTTAACTTTAAATATAATTTGGACATTTATTTTTACATTAAAGCTTTTAAAAATGATGTTTTGAAAGGAATTGTAATCAACCTTAAACTTAGAGAGTAAAATAGACATTTTCAAAACCCACGAGAGTCAAATCTCTAATGGTCAACTCATGTATATATATTGGTAGGTGTAACATGTGATATATTATAAGGTTTCAAAATTTTAGAACCCGATACTTTGAAAAAAAAATTGCTAACCTAAAAAAATATATTTTCCCATGGTAAGATTTTATATATATATATATATTAATTTTCTCTCTTATTATCTCAAAAATTAAACTTAGATTATTTTTTCTTAAAAAATTATCAAATTTATGGTGTCTAGAGAATAAATTTTTTTATTTATGTCTATCCTAATTTCAATCTTCTTAAATTTTAATATTTTATAATTTTATCTTATTATAAAATATTTTAGAGATTTCAATCTAATAAAATAGCTCAGGGGCCACATATTTTTTGGGACAGGTCTGGGTCAACTTATCCAACGGTAGCCAAGCTCTAGATCTTTCACTATATAAGTGTCGTTTTGGTATTGGGTAGAGCACGCCCAACTCATGTACAGCCGTCGCATAGAATCACCAACAAATTAGATATTTTTGAGGAGCAAATGGGCCATTTTGATAAAACACAATAAAATATTGCCCAAAGTCTAAAAAAGCGAACGTTTTGATCAAATAATACAGACCCAAATTTCCATCAACACTACAATTTTCTCATACACCGACCAGAGTGAAAGAAAATGGCTTTGGCAAGCTTGGCAAGAAGAAGGGCGTACGTTTTGTCTAGAAACCTATCGAATTCGCCTGCGGATGCGTTGAAGTACTCTTTTTCACTCACCAATTTCTCGAGGGGTTTCGCCACAGGATCTGAAGAGAACGACGTCGTCGTCATCGGCGGCGGACCCGGCGGATACGTGGCGGCTATCAAGGCTGCTCAGCTGGGTCTCAAAACTACCTGCATCGAGAAGCGCGGTACCCTTGGTGGGACTTGCCTTAACGTTGGTTGCATCCCTTCTAAGGTATGTATTCTATGCGGTTCCATTTTTGGATTTTTTCAATAAAATCATAATTGCTTAATCGATTTAAATTCTAAATCTTTAAGATTTGGGTTTTTCTCCATAGGTTCTTTTGTTCGTCTTTTTAAGATTGTGATAGGTCATGAATTGTATGGTGAAATGTATAGAAAGCTGATATGATGTTCTATCTGTAATATTGACAATGGGATTTACTAATTGTATCCTTTTTCCTTTAGGGGAATATTTGTTTTAGAAAATGAAGAGAAAATATCTCATCTTTACTGTTCTGTTTCAATAAACTCAGTGTTGTAAATACTTACTTGATTACTGCACGCCTCTTGAGATGAACTTTATTAGTTGCCTTGAGAGTTTTTTGTTTTTCTAATGTCGATTTTTCTTTTTCTTTTTTGTAACTATCTAGGCACTTCTTCATTCATCTCACATGTATCATGAAGCTAAGCATTCGTTCGCTAGCCATGGTGTGAAGCTTTCCTCTGTTGCGGTTGATTTGCCTGCCATGATGGCCCAGAAGGACAAAGCCGTGTCCAATCTTACCCGTGGTATCGAAGGTCTATTCAAGAAGAACAAGGTAAACTACGTCAAAGGCTATGGCAAGTTCATTTCTCCCTCTGAAGCTTCTGTAGACTCTCTTGAAGGTGAGAATACTGTTGTGAAAGGAAAGAATATCATAATTGCCACTGGTTCTGATGTTAAATCTTTACCTGGTATCACCATTGATGAGAAGAGGATTGTGTCGTCAACTGGAGCTTTAGCGTTGACAGAAGTCCCTAAGAAACTCATAGTCATTGGGGCAGGCTACATCGGGCTTGAGATGGGTTCAGTCTGGGGCCGATTGGGGTCAGAGGTTACTGTTGTTGAGTTTGCCCCGGATATCGTTCCAACAATGGATGCAGAAATCCGCAAGCAATTCCAACGTTCACTTGAGAAGCAGAAGATGAAATTCATGCTCAAAACTAAGGTGGTGAGTGTTGATACTTCTGGAAATGGTGTGAAGTTGACGGTTGAGCCCGCTGCTGGTGGCGATCAGACCACACTTGAAGCCGATGTTGTTCTTGTATCTGCTGGTAGAACGCCGTTCACATCTGGACTTGGCTTGGACAAGATAGGAGTGGAAACTGATAAGGCCGGACGGATCTTAGTCAATGATAGATTTGCTACAAATGTGGCCGGTGTTTATGCCATTGGAGATGTAATTCCAGGGCCCATGCTGGCTCACAAAGCAGAAGAAGATGGTGTTGCTTGTGTGGAGTTTATAGCTGGTAAACACGGCCATGTTGATTATGACAAGGTCCCCGGAGTTGTCTACACTCATCCCGAGGTTGCATCTGTCGGGAAGACCGAAGAGCAGGCTAAGGAACTTGGTCTCAACTATCGTGTTGGGAAATTCCCTTTCTTGGCAAATAGCCGAGCCAAGGCTATTGACGATGCTGAAGGAATAGTCAAGATATTGGCTGACAAGGAGACAGACAAAATTCTCGGAGTCCATATCATGGCACCAAACGCGGAGAGCTCATCCACGAAGCAGTCCTTGCCATTAATTACGATGCAGCAAGTGAGGACATTGCACGAGTGTGCCATGCACATCCTACGATGAGTGAGGCGTTGAAGGAAGCTGCAATGGCCACCTATGACAAGCCAATTCACATCTAATCCAGAGGTTTTACGTGTATTTTTCCTTTTTGGTTTATGTTTCATAATTTTCGAGATTGACTCAGCAGCAGTCAGCACAAGCTGTTCATTTTCTTGTTTGTTCTTACATGAGGCAGATGGCATGCTTGAATAGACATCGTTTGCCATTTATTGTTTACATATTATTGGTGTTAGAATAACTAAGCATGTTCAGTCATCTGTTTGATCATTGATCTGCAATTAATAACATAATACCTTGAAGCAGATTTCTGGTTCTAGTGACTTACATTTATTTATCGAAGCAACTTGCGATTAAATAGAAAGGCACTGGCATTTTATGTTGGCAAAAACACTTTATGTTGTAGAAAATCTGCACTTATGCTTGTAACCTTGCATATTAACTGGCATTGGTGACGTTCTTTTTTGAAAGAAAGATAACATCCGGGAGATGCATACACTACAAGCAAAGAGCTGTGTAACGATATAATATGATCGGTAGAGGGAATGAGCTCAAGTGAGACCACAAAAACATTTATTTGAAACTCAAGTGAGACAAAAA